>NC_092734.1:41077771-41344656 GCF_047496885.1 Scyliorhinus torazame | reverse complement strand
TCCACTCTCTCCCCCTCCCTCTCTCTCCCCCCTCCCTCTCTCTCCTCCCCCCCTCCCTCTCTCTCCCCCCTCCCTCTCTCCCCCCTCCCTCTCTCTCCCCCCTCCCTCTCTCTCCCCCTCCCTCTCTCTCCCCCTCCCTCTCTCCTCCCCCTACCTCTCTCTCCCCCCTCACTCTCTCCCCCTCCGTCTCTCTCCACCCTCCCTCTCTCTCCCCCTCCCTCTCTCTCCCCCTCCCTCTCTCTCCCCCTCCCTGTCTCTCCCCCTCCCTGTCTCTCCCCCTACCTCTCTCTCCTCCCTACCTCTCTCTCCCCCCTCCGTCTCTCCTCCCCCCTCCGTCTCTCTCCACCCTCCCTCTCTCTCCCCCCTCCCTCTCTCTCCCCCTCCCTCTCTTTCCCCCTCCCTCTCTCTCCCCTCCCTCTCTCCCCCTCCCTCTCTCTCCCCCCTCCCTCTCTCTCCCCCTCCCTCTCTCTCCCCCTCCCTCTCTCTCCCCCTCCCTCTCTCTCCCCCTCCCTCCTCTCCCCCTCCCTCTCTCTCCACCTCCCTCTCTCCTCCCCTACCTCTCTCTCCCCCCTCACTCTCTCCCCCCTCCGTCTCTCTCCACCCTCCCTCTCTCTCCCCCTCCCTCTCTCTCCCCCTCCTCTCTCTCCCCCTCCCTGTCTCTCCCCCTGTCCCTCTCTCCCCCTACCTCTCTCTCCTCCCCCTACCTCTCTCTCCCCCTCCGTCTCTCTCCCCCCTCCGTCTCTCTCCCCCCTCCCTCTCTCTCCCCCTCCCTCTCTTCCCCTCCCTCTCTCTCCCCTCCCTCTCTCCCCCTCCCTCTCTCTCCCCCTCCCTCTCTCTCCCCCTCCCTCTCTCTCCCCCTCCTCTCTCTCCCCCTCCCTCTCTCTCCCCCTCCCTCTCTCTCCCCCTCCCTCTCTCTCACCCTCCCTCTCTCCCCCTCCCTCTCTCCCCCCTCCTCTCTCTCCCCCTCCCTCTCTCTCCCCCTCTCCTCTCTCTCTCTCCCCCTCCCTCTCTCTCCCCCTCCCTCTCTCTCCCCCCTCCCTCTCTCCCCCTCCCGTCTCTCTCCACCCTCCCTCTCTCCCCTCCCTCTCTCTCCCCCTCCTCTCTCTCCCACCCTCTCTCTCCCCTCCCCTCCTCTCTCTCACCCCTCCCTCTCTCTCCCTCCCTCTCTCTCCTCCTCCTCTCCCCTCCCTCTCTCTCCCCCTCCCTCTCTCTCCTCCCCCCTCCCTCTCTCTCCCCCCTCCCTCTCTCTCCCCCTCCCCTCTCTCCCCCTCCCTCTCTCTCCCCCCTCCCTCTCTCTCTCCCCCCTCCCTCTCTCTCCCCTCCCTCTCTCTCCCCCTCCCTCTCTCTCCCCCTCCCTCTCTCTCCCCCTCCTCTCTCTCCCCCTCCCTCTCTCTCCCTTCCTCTCTCTCCCCCTCCCCTCTCCCCTCCGTCTCTCTCCCCCTCCTCTCTCTCCCCCCCTCCCTCCCTCTCTCTCCCCTCCCTCTCTCTCCCCCCTCCCTCTCCTCTCTCTCCCCCCTCCCTCTCTCCCCCTCCTCTCTCTCCACCCTCCCTCTCTCCACCCTCCCCTCCTCCACCCCCTCTCTCTCCCCCTCCCTCTCTCTCCCCCCTCCCTCTCTCTCCCCCTCCCTCTCTCTCCCCCCTCCCTCTCTCTCCCCCTCCCTCTCTCTCCCCCTCCCTCTCTCTCCACCCCCTCCTCTCTCTCCCCCTCCCTCCCTCTCTCTCCCCCCTCCCCTCTCTCCCCCTCCCTCTCTCTCCCCCCTCCCTCTCTCCCCCTCCTCTCTCCCTCCCTCTCCCCCTCCCTCTCTCTCCCTCTCTCTCCCCTCCCTCTCTCTCCCCCTCCCTCTCTCTCCCCCTCCCTCTCTCCCCCTCCCCTCTCTCCCCCTCCCTCTCTCTCCCCCTCCCTCTCTCTCCCCTCCCTCTCTCTCCCCCTCCCTCTCTCTCCCCTCCCTCTCTCTCCCTCCCTCCTCTCCCCCCTCCCTCTCTCCCCTCCCTCTCTCTCCCCCTCCCTCTCTCTCCCCCTCCCTCTCTCTCCCCCTCCCTCTCTCTCCCCCTCCCTCTCTCTCTCTCCCCCTCCCTCTCTCTCCCCCTCCCTCTCTCTCCCCCTCCTCTCTCTCCCCCTCCTCTCTCCCCCCTCCCTCTCTCTCCCCCTCCCTCTCTCTCCCCCCTCCCTCTCTCTCCCCCCTCCCTCTCTCCCCTCCCTCTCTCTCCCCCTCCCTCTCTCTCCCCCTCCCTCTCTCCCCTCCCTCTCTCTCCCCCTCCCTCTCTCTCCCCCTCCCTCTCTCTCCCCCTCCCTCTCTCCCCTCCCTCCTCCCCCTCCCCCTCTCTCCCCCTCCCTCTCTCCCCCTCCCTCTCTCTCCCCCCTCCCTCTCTCTCCCCCCTCCCTCTCTCTCCCCTCCTCTCTCTCCCCTCCCTCTCTCCCCCCTCTCCCTCTCCCCCCCCTCCCTCTCTCCCCCCTCCCTCTCTCTCCCCCTCCCTCTCTCTCCCCCCCTCCCTCCCTCTCTCTCCCCCTCCCTCTCTCACCCCTCCCTCTCTCTCCCCCCTCCCTCCTCCCCCCTCCCTCTCTCCCCCCTCCCTCTCTCTCCCCCCTTCCTCTCTCTCCCCCTCCCTCTCTCTCCCCCTCCCTCTCTCTCCCCCTCCCTCTCTCTCCCCCTCCCTCTCTCTCCCCCCTCCCTCTCTCTCCCCCTCCCTCTCTCTCCCCCTCCCTCTCTCCCCCTCCCTCTCTCTCCCCCCTCCCTCTCTCTCCCCCTCCCTCTCTCTCCCCCTCCCTCTCTCTCCCCCCTCCCTCTCTCCCCCCTCCCTCTCTCTCCCCCTCCCTCTCTCTCCCCCTCCCTCTCTCTCCCCCCTCCCTCTCTCCCCCTCCGTCTCTCTCCACCCCTCCCTCTCTCTCCCCCTCCCTCTCTCTCCCCCTCCCTCTCTCCTCCCCTACCTCTCTCTCCCCCCCTCCCTCTCTCCCCCCTCCGTCTCTCTCCACCCTCCCTCTCTCTCCCCCTCCCTCTCTCTCCCCCTCCCTCTCTCTCTCCCCCATCCCTCTCTCTCCCCCTCCTCTCTCTCTCTCCCTCCCTCTCTCTCCCCCTCCCTCTCTCTCCCCCTCCCTCTCTCTCCCCCCTCCCTCTCTCCCCCTCCCTCTCTCTCCCCCCTCCCTCTCTCTCCCCCTCCCTCTCTCTCCCCCTCCTCTCTCTCCCCCTCCCTCTCTCTCCCCCCTCCCTCTCTCTCCCCCTCCCTCTCTCTCCCCCCTCCCTCTCTCCCCCTCCGTCTCTCTCCACCCTCCCTCTCTCTCCCCCTCCCTCTCTCTCTCCCCCTCCCTCTCTCCTCCCCTACCTCTCTCTCCCCCCTCCCTCTCTCCCCCCTCCGTCTCTCTCCACCCTCCCTCTCTCTCCCCCTCCCTCTCTCTCCCCCTCCCTCTCTCTCTCCCCCATCCCTCTCTCTCCCCCTCCCTCGCTCTCTCTCTCCCTCCCTCTCTCTCCCCCCTCCCTCTCTCTCCCCCTCCCTCTCTCTCCCCCCTCCCTCTCTCCCCCTCCCTCTCTCTCCCCCCTCCCTCTCTCTCCCCCTCCCTCTCTCTCCCCCTCCCTCTCTCACCCCCTCCCTCTCTCTCCCCCCTCCCTCTCTCTCCCCCCTCCCTCTCTCCCCTCCCTCTCTCTCCCCCTCCCTCTCTCTCCCCCTCCCTCTCTCTCCCCCTCCCTCTCTCTCCCCCCTCCCTCTCTCCCCCCTCCCTCTCTCCCCCCTCACTCTCTCTCCCCCTCCCTCTCTCTCCCCCCTCCCTCTCTCTCCCCCTCCCTCTCTCTCCCCCCTCCCTCCCTCTCTCTCCCCCTCCCTCTCTCTCCCCCTCCCTCTCTCTCCCCCCCTCCCTCTCTCTCCCCCTCCCTCTCTCTCCCCCTCCCTCTCTCTCCCCCCTCCCCCTCTCTCCCCCCTCCCTCTCTCTCCCCCCTCCCTCTCTCTCCCCCCTCCCTCTCTCTCCCCCTCCCTCTCTCTCCCCCTCCCTCTCTCTCCCCCCTCCCTCTCTCTCCCCCCACCCTGGAATGTGCCGCCGGAGCTGAGACCCGCGCGGGGAGGGAACCGGGACCGTGGCTCAGACCCCCATCTGAACCCCCCCTGAACTCCCCCCCCACCCTGACCCTCCCCTGACCCCTCCCTCACCCTGTCCCCCCCTCACCCTGTCCCCCCCTCACCCTGACCCCCATAACCCTGACCCTCCCCTGACCCCTCCCTCACCCTGTCCCCCCCTCACCCTGACCCCCCTCACCCTGACCCCCCACTCACCCTGACCCCCCCTCACCCAGACCCCCCTCACCCTGACCCCCCCTCACCCTGACCCCCCCTCACCCTGACCCCCTCACCCTGACCCCCCTCACCCTGTCCCCCCTCACACTGACCCCCCCCTGACCCTGACCCCCCTCACCCTGTCCCCCCCTCACACTGACCCCCCCCTCAACCTGACCCCCTCACCTGACCCCCCTTCACCCTGACCCCCCTCACCCTGTCCCCCCCTCACCCTGACCCCCCTCACCCTGACCCCCCTCACCCTGACCCCCCTCACCCTGTCCCCCCTCACCCTGACCCCCCCTGACCCTGACCCCCCTCACCCTGACCCCCCCTCACCCTGCCCCTCCCCTGCACCCCCCTCACCCTGACCCGCCCTTACCCTGACCCCCCCTCACCCTGACCACCCCTCACCCTGACCCTCCCCTGCACCCCCCTCACCCTGACCCCCTTTACCCTGACCCCCCTCACCCAGACCCCCCCTCACCCTGACCCCCCCTCACCCTGACCCCCCCTGACCCCCCTCAGCCTGACCCCCCTCACCCTGAACCCCTCACCCTGACCCCCTCACCCTGACCCCCCCACCCTGACCCCCCCACCCTGACCCCCCCCACACTGACCCCCCCCACCCTGACCCCCTCACCCTGACCCCCCCTCGCCCTGACCCCCCCTCGCCCTGATCCCCCTGACCCCTCCCTCACCCTGACCCCCACACCCTGACCCCCCACTCACCCTGACCCCCCTCACCCTGACCCCCCTCACCCTGACCCCCCTCACCCTGACCCCCCTCACCCTGACCCCCCCTCATCCAGACCCCCCTCACCCTGACACCCCTCACCCTGACCCCCCCTCACCCTGACCCCCCTCACCCTGACCCCCCTCACCCTGACCCCCCCTCACTCTGATCTCCCTCGCCCTGACCCCCCTCACCCTGACCCCCCTCACCCTGTCCCCCCTCAACCTGACCCCCCTCACCCTGAACCCCCTCACCCTGACCCCCCCACCCTGACCCCCCCCACCCTGACCCCCTCACCCTGACCCCCCCCTCACCCTGACCCCCCCTCGCCCTGATCCCCCTGACCCCTCCCTCACCCTGACCCCCCCTCACCATAACCCCCCACTTACTCATCCCTCACCCTGAGCCCCCCTCACCCTAACCCCCCCACCCTGACCCCCCCTCGCCCTGGCCCCCCCTTACCCTGACCCCCCCTCACCCTGATCCCCCCTCACCCTGACCCCCCCTCAGCCTGACCCCCCTCACCCTGACCCCCCTCACCCTGACCCCCCCACCCTGACCCCCCACCCTGATTCCCCCCCACCCTGACCCCCCCCACCCTGACCCCCTCACCCTGACCCGCCCTCACCCTGACCCCCCCTCGCCCTGATCCCCCTGACCCCTCCCTCACCCTGACCCCCCCTCACCATAACCCCCCACTTACTCATCCCTCACCCTGAGCCCCCCTCACCCTAACCCCCCCCCACCCTGACCCCCCCTCGCCCTGACCCCCCCTTACCCTGACCCCCCTCACCCTGACCCCCCTCACCCTGTCCCCCCTCACTCTGACCCTCCCTCACCCTGACCCCCTCTCACCCTGACCCCCTCATCCTGACGCCCCCTCACCCTGACCCCTCCTCACCCTGAACCCCCCTCACCCTGACACCCCCCACTCTGACCCCCCCTCACCCTGACCTCCCTCACCCTGACCCCCCCGACCCACCCACCGACCCTCACCCCCTCACCCTGACCCCCCCCCTCTCCCTGACCCCCCCCCTCTCCCTGACCCCCCCC
Organism: Scyliorhinus torazame; assembly: GCF_047496885.1. NCBI lineage: Eukaryota > Metazoa > Chordata > Chondrichthyes > Carcharhiniformes > Scyliorhinidae > Scyliorhinus > Scyliorhinus torazame. Next base: position 41,338,610 of record NC_092734.1, on the reverse strand, counting down.
CCTCTCCCTGACCCCCCCCCACCCTGACCCCCCCTCACCCTGGTCCCCCCCTCACCCTTGTTAAGTAATGCATTAAGAGACATTGCAATTAGTTGTCTCATTTATGTTAAGTATCCAATAATTGACACTGATATGTAAAGGGGCTTCAGGTGGCCTGTCAGGTGGTGTGTTGTTAGAGTTTTGTGCAGAGGCTGTGGAAGTGAAATAAATGGTGTTTGGTGAAAAGGAACAAGAACTTTAGACTCTTCATTTCACAGCAACTAAAACGACTAACAATGGGAGCAGAGGATGGTTGCTGTGCAAATGTGAAGGGTTGAAAGTTACAACTTTTACTGATCAAACCAAGGAGTGAGTGAGAAGGAAAAAAAACAGTTATATGGCTGAACCCAGGATAAAGGTGGCTGGATATGACTATCCCCCCTTATTTTCTGAAAGGGGATCGTACGACCAATGGAGAAGTGCAGTAGTTATGTGGACTAAGGTATAAGCCTTGGGAAAGAGAAAACAAGGTATGGCATTGACTCTTTCTCTACCATATGGCAGTAAAATCCGAAACAAAGTGCTTTCTGAGCTGGAATTGGAAGAGTTAGACTCAGAAGAAGGTCTGGGGACTCTATTACATTATATGGATAAGATTTACAAGAAAGATGACTTGTTAAATGCGTATGAAGCATGGTCGGAATTTGATAAGTTCCGGAAAATGGAGGATATCTCCATGGAAGACTATATAATGGAATTTGGCAGACTATATAAACGGCTGCAGAAACACAACCTGGAATTTCCAGTCTGTGTTGGCCTTTAAATTACTTGACTGTGCGAGAGTGAGCAACATGGATAGGCTCCTGGTTTTGACAGGAGCTCAGTTTATGGATGAGGATACCTTATTCGATCAGATGACAAAAGTTTTAAAGAAGTTTCTGGGGAAACATTCGATTCCGATGGCTCTGATGACCCAAATAGATCAGCCTGCAATAAGGCAGAATATGGAAGATACACTACTAACAGGATGGCGAAATTGTACGGCTACCAACAGGGTCCAAGACTATAGAAGGAGATCAAGACAAGGAAATTATGAAGACAGAAACCCAGTTAGAACTTACAATAGGAAGATGAACCCCAGAAATGCACGGGGCATGATAAATCGATGTATTCGATGTGACTCTCAATACCATTATGTCTTCAACTGTCCAAAACGTTATGATAGAGTGTTTGAAGCGACACATGACACGGAAGAACCAGAAGAGGAAAAAGATATTGACCAGAGAGAAGACATTGTCCTATTGACAAGCAGTTTTACGCCGGTAATGAGGGTGTTGGTTGCAGAATCCTTCAACTGTGCTGTATTGGACAGTGGCTGCACATCTACTGTGTGTGGAATTGACTGGTTAAAATGTTACCTGGACTCTTTGAATGCTGAAAATCGTAACAACGTTAAGGAATTTGAAAGTTCCACAAGTTTCAGGTTTCATAGATTTTCATAGAATTTACAGTGCAGAAGGAGGCCATTCGGCCCGTCGAGTCTGCACCGGCTCTTGGAAAGAGCACCCTACCCAAGGTCAACACCTCCACCCAATCCCCATAACCCAGTAACCCCACCCAACCCAGCACTAAGGGCAATTTTGGACACTAAGGGCAATTTATCATGGCCAATCCACCTGACCTGCACATCTTTGGACTGTGGGAGGAAACCGGAGCCCCCGGAGGAAACCCACGCAGACACAGGGAGGATGTGCAGACTCCACACAGACAGTGACCCAAGCCGGAATCGAACCTGGGACCCTGGAGCTGTGAAGCAATTGTGCTATCCACAATGCTACCGTGCTGCCCCAGGATGATAATACTCTGAAGTCGCTGAAAAGAGCGGTGATCCCTTGCAATATTGCCGGAGCGAATCATTTCATTAGCACGGATGTTGTATCAAGTGAGATACCTTTGCTTCTGAGCAGACCGTCGATGAAGAAAGCACACATGAAACTGGATATGGAACAGGATAAGGCAACAGCTTTTGGAAAGATGGTGGACTTACAATTTACACAGTTGGGACACTATTGTATTCCATTACTGACAAATAATATTTCAAGTAGAGTGTTTAAGGATGTGTTAATGGCAGTTGAAAATGGGACTTTCGCTGATAAAAAGCTTGTGCTATTAAAACGGCATAGGCAATTTACACATCCGTCTCCTTGGAGGCTGGAAAATGTATTAAAGGATGCAGGGGTAAGGGATGACGACTATACTAAACTAATAGAACAGGTTAGTGACCGCTGTGAAGTTTGTAGGAAGTACAGAAGGACACCAGCATGACCGATAGTAACCCTACCTTTGGCCAGGGATTTTAACAACTTTGTGGCCATGGACCTTAAGATCTGGGATAAGGCTATTTTTCCGAAAGGACAACTACCAAAAGTTGGTACAAAGGTGACATACTTGCCTGAAGGGTCTAGTCAATGGAAGGATGCAACTGTTATTAGAGCAGGGAAGGCCACTGGAAAGTATAAACATTGGTTGAATGGACAGCATTCAGGGGAGGGAGTTAAGAAAATGGATTGGGAACACAAAGTTCAAAAATGGAGGTCACAGAAACGCAGTGCCAGTTCAGATAGTACATCGGTTAGTGAACAGGTTCGCAGGAAAAGGTCGAGAATTTTGAAAGGACATCCCACAGCAGATAGGAAAGATCAAGCAGTAGCAGATAGAACAAGTTACCAGGCGGGAGAGGGGACGTAGTTTATCAAGGTCTCGGAACATGAGTAAAACAGCAAGAACTGCAGAGTTGGAGTGAATTTGGGGCATACACGGAAGTACCGGAAAACTCTATCTCACAGATGGATTTGCACGGAAAAGGTTCTTCCGCATGGAACTTATAAGGCAAAGGCCAGACTTGTGACAAGGGGATTTGAAGAAAGCTTAGAAGGTCAGGATTTAAGGGTAGATTCACCTACAGCAGGAAAGGTTAATTTTAAAGATCTTCTTTTAGCCACAAAGGCATGGGAATGCAAATCTATAGATATGAAAGCTGTCTTCTTGCAGGGGCATCAGCTCCAGAGAGACATTTTTCTCCGTCCTCCTATAGAAGCAGCTAACACAGAAGGGGTACTCTGGAAGTTGAATAAATGTGTATGTGGTTTAAATGTTGCATCTGGAGTCTGGTATTTTTCGGTAAGGTCAGTTTTGTTAAAGTTAGGCTGTTACCAGTTGAAAGTAGATCCGGTAATGTTTTACTGGCACTGTAAAGGGAACCTTTCTGGCATCTTTATGATGCATGTCAAATAATTTTTGTGGGGTGTGACTAGTGATGTTTAAGCTTTTGTAATCTCTGGTTTGAGGAAAGGATTCAGGGTCGGAAGTCAGGCTTCCGGTGCATTTAAATATATTGGACTGGAAATCGGACAGACTAAGTTAGGGGCAACTTTACGTCAGCAATCTTATTTGGAAAGCATCACCCCAATAGCAATTAGTCATGGCCGAGTTTCACAAAAAGATGCAAGGTTTCTTTTGATAGATACTCTAAAGTTTCTTTTGACAAGGTGCCACACAAAAGGTTGCTGCATAAACTAAAGATGCATGGCATTGAAGGTAAAGTGGTAGCATGGGTAGAGGATTGGTTAACTAACAGAAAGCAGAGAGTGGGGATAAATGGGTGTTTCCCTGGTTGGCAACCTGTAACTAGTGGGGTCCCTCAGGGATCAGTGTTGGGCCCGCAGTTGTTCACAATTTACATAGACGATTTGGAGTTGGGGACCAAGTGCAATGTGGCAAAGTTTGCAGACGACACTAAGATGAGAGGTAAAGCAAAAATTGCAGAGGATACCGGAAGTTTGCAGAAGGATTTGGATAGGTTAGGTGAATGGGCTAGGGTCTGGCAGATGGAATTCAATGTTGCCAAGTGTGAGGCTATCCATTTTGGGAGGAATAACAGCAGAATGGATTCTTATTTAAACGGTAAGATGTTAAAACATGCTGCTGTGCAGAAAGACCTGGGTGTGCTGGTGCACGAGTCGCAAAAAGTTGGTGTGCAGGTGCAACAGGTGATTAAGGAGGCTAATCGAGTTTTGTCTTTCATTGTTGGAGGGATGGAGTTCGAGACTAGGGAGGTTATGCTGCAATTGTATAGGGTGTTAGTGAGGCCACACCTGGAGTATTGTGTTCAGTTTTGGTCTCCTTACCTGAGAAAGGACGTACTGGCACTGGAGGGTGTGCAGAGGAGATTCACTAGGTTAATCCCAGAGCTGAAGGGGTTGGATTGGAGAGGTTGAGTAGGCTGGGACTGTACTCATTGGAATTTAGAAGGATGCAGATGGATCTTATAGAAACATATAAGATTATGAAGGGAATAGATAGGATAGATGCGGGCAGGTTGTTTCCACTGGCGGGTGAAAGCAGAACTAGGGGGCATAGCCTCAAAATAAGGGGAAGTAGATTTAGGACCGAGTTTAGGAGGAACTTCTTCACCCAAAGGGTTGTGAATCTCTGGAATTCCTTGCCCAGTGAAGCAGTTGAGGCTCCTTCTTTAAACGTTTTTAAGAAAAAGATAGATGCCTTTCTAAAGAATAAAGGGATTTGTGGATATGGTGTACGGGCCGGAGAGTGGAGCTGAGTCCACAAAGATCAGCCATGATCTTATTGAATGGCGGAGCAGACTCGAGGGGCCAGATGGCCTACTCCTGCTCCTAGTTCTTATGTTCAAAGATGGAAAAAGAGCAACTGCGAAGTTTAATTGGGCAACTGAACTGGTTAGGTAGACAGACTAGACCGGACGTGAATTTTGATGTCTTAGAGTTGAGTACAAAAATGAATGATCCCAAAGTGGAAGACATAATAAGAGCAAATAAAGCGTTTGGCCAAACTAAAAATGCAGGAGTGTGTTTTGAGGTTCCAGGTTTTAGGTGACCTTAGGCACTTGAAACTCATAGTTTACAGTGATGCGTCCCATGCAAATCAAGCACAGGAGGTTTTATAATTTTCCTTTGGGGAACAATGGTAAATGTTGTCCTCTTGTGTGGGAAACAAGAAAATAAGGAAAGTGGGCGAAAGCACTTTGGCTGCTGAGACATTAAGCTTTGTAGAGGCGGTGGATATGGCCTTTTATATATCTCAGATATTTGACAGAAATTTTACTTGTGGATATTGTTAATGAAGGGCGCCTGTTTCTGTGATTCCCCCCCCCCCAAAAAAAAGGGGGGAAATTGCGTGTGTGTTTTTGAGTTTCTTTAAATTTTGTTTTCACCTCATTATTTTTTTCTCCAAGGAAGGGGAGACTGTTAAGTAATGGGTTAAGAGTTAAGTAATGGGTTAAGAGACATTGCAATTAGTTGTCTCATTTATGTTAAGTATCCAATGATTGACACTGATATGTAAAGGGGCTTCAGGTGGCCCTTGTGTCAGGTGGTGTGTTGTTGGAGTTTTGTGCAGAGGTTGTGGAAATGGTGTTTGGTGAAAAGGAACAGGACTTCTGACTTTTCATACAATGGTAACTAAAACATTTCACGACCCTAACCCCCCCCTCACTGACTCCCCCCTCACCTGACCCCCCTCACCCTGACCCCCCCTCACCCTGACCCCCCCTTACCCTGACCCCCACCTCACCCTGACCCCCCCCACCCTGACCCCCGCTCACTAACTCCCCCTCACTGACTCCCCCCTCGCCCTGACCCCCACTCAGCCTGACTCCCTCACCCTGACCCCCCTCACCCTGACCCCCTCCCTCAGCCTGACCCCCTCCCTCACCCTGACCCAACACGCCTCACCCTGACCCCCCCTCACCCTGACCGCCCCTCACCCTGACCCCCCCTCACCCTGACCCCCCCTCACCCTGACCCCCTCACCCTGACCCCACTCACCCTGACCCCCCCTCACCCTGACCCCCCTCACCCTGACCCCCCTCACCCTGACCCCCCTCACCCTGACCCCCCCTCACTGACTCCCCCCTCACCCTGACCCCCCCTCACCCTGACCCCCCTCACCCTGACCCCCCTCACCCTGACCCCCCTCACCCTGACCCCCCTCACTGACTCCCCCCTCACCCTGACCCCCACTCAGCCTGACTCCCCTGACCCCACCTCGCCCTGACACCCCCCACCCTGACCCCCCCTCACTCTGACCCCCCTCAACCTGACCCCCACCTCACCCTGACCCCCTCCCTCACCCTGACCCCCCTCAACCTGACCCCCCCTCACCCATACCCACGCTCACTGACCCGCCTCACCCAGTGTCCACTCCTTCACCCAGAGTGACCCCCTCACCCTGACCCCCTCCCTCACCCTCAACCCCCACTCACCCTGACCCCCTCCCTCACCCTGACCCCCTCCCGCACCCTGACCCCCTCCCTCACCCTGACCCCCTCCCTCACCCTGACCCCCCTCAACCTGACCCCTCCTCAACCTGACCCCCCCTCACCCTGACCCCCCACCTCACCCTGACCCCCCACCTCACCCTGACCCCCCCTCACCCATACCCACGCTCATTGACCCGCCCCACCCAGTGTCCACTCCTTCACCCAGAGTGACCCCCTCACCCAGTGTCCACTCCCTCACCCAGTGTCCACCCCCTCACCCAGTGTCCACCCCCTCACCCTGACCCCCCTCGCCCAGTGTCCACCCCCTCACCCAGTGTCCACTCCCTCACCCTGACCCCCCTCGCCCAGTGTCCACCCCCTCACCCAGTGTCCACCCCCTCACCCAGTGTCCACCCCCTCACCCTGACCCCCCTCGCCCAGTGTCCACCCCCTCACCCAGTGTCCACCCCCTCACCCTGACCCCCCTCACCCAGTGTCCACTCCCTCACCCTGACCCCCCTCACCCAGTGTCCACTCCCTCACCCTGACCCCCCTCACCCAGTGTCCACCCCCTCACCCTGACCCCCCTCACCCAGTGTCCACTCCCTCACCCTGACCCCCCTCACCCAGTGTCCACTCCCTCACCCTGACCCCCCTCACCCAGTGTCCACTCCCTCACCCTGACCCCCCTCATCCAGTGTCCACTCCCTCACCCTGACCCCCCTCACCCAGTGTCCACTCCCTCACCCTGACCCCCCTCACCCAGTGTCCACTCCCTCACCCTGACCCCCCTCACCCAGTGCCGACTCCCTCACCCAGTGTCCACTCCCTTCACCCAGTGTCCAGCCCTCACCCAGTGTCCACTCCCTTCACCCAGTGTCCAGCCCCTCACCCAGTGTCCACCCCCTCACCCACTGTACACACACCGTACACATCCTTACCCAGTGTACAGATACCGTACACCCCTCTCCCAGTGTACACACCCTTTCCTCACCCTGTCCACCCATTCCTGATATTCGTTTGGTAAACATCCTCTGAACGGCTTCCAGCTCATTTACAATCTTCCTGAAATAAGGTGACCAGTATTGGACACCACCCCCTGTACAACTGGAGCAGGACTTCCCTACTGTGTGACCAATTCCCCTCACAATAGGCAATAACATTCCTCATGACGTGCTGCGCCCAGACACCAGCCTTTTGTGATTCATGCACTAGGCCACCCAGATCCCTCTGCGTCTCAGAGCTCTGCACGCTCGCACCACTGAGATAATAATCGTTTTTATTCTTCCTGCCAAAATGGACAATTTCACATTTTCACACATTATACTCCCATTTGCCAGATCTTTGTCCACTCGCGTAACCTTTCTATGACCGTTTGTGGCCTCCGTACGTCCTCTTCACAACGCACTTTCCCATCTTTGTCAGCAGCAAATTCAGCAACAATCCCCTTAATCCCTTCATCCCGATGAGGAGCTGTAAACAGCCGAGTTGGCAACACTGACCCCTGTACAAACCACTCTTTACATCGCGCCAAACTGAAACATTTATGCCAACTCTCCGTGCCCTGGTCGCTAGCCAGTGTTAGTATCAGTTCGCCCGCAATCTTATTCGACGGCAGAGGAGGCTCGAGGGGCTGAATGGACCACGCCTGCTCCTTGTTTGTTTTGTCCGTATGTCCACTGCTGCCCTGGCGTGTATCAGCCTTCCCCTGACCTGCCCACAACCCTGGGGCTGTGAACTGGGAGCAGGGACAAATGTCATTGCAAAGCAGTCAGCTAGTGAAAGGCTTTTAGTCAGCGTGGGATTATTCTGTACGTTCTGTTTGGTGGGGCGATTCCACGTGACTGGAAGCTGATTTTACTGGTTCAGCAAGTTTGCCCGATAAAGATGTGCTTGCAGTGGGAGGAGTCAGCTGTGTGACTTGGCATCTTGTTTCAATGGAGGAGGCTAATGCTTCGCTGTTTCACTCTCCTTAATTTCCTTTAGACTTCAAACCGGTAAGTACAGACTTGAACAAAGTTCCCATTCACACAGCCTTGAGGTGCTTTCTATCAATTCTACGGCAAGTGAGAGCATTATTTAATTCAACAGCAGACATTCTTAAGAGGAGGAGCTCTATGTTTGGCTGCTCTCAGAGACTGCGAGGCGAGCACCGTTAAATATCACCCCCGCCCCTGTCTTGGTGGGTAAGTATGCAGCCCAGTGAGTCCCACTGCTCTTGCTCTTTAACCCACAGTCCTGAGAGACTTGGGGTAAGATCTGTGCGGTAACAAGGCAGGGACTGGACATTCCGAGCTAGCAGTTTATTGAGTACATTAATGGACATTGTGGGACAGTTTTCAGCAGCCGAGACCTGACACCCTCCCCCACTTTGTGTCATAATAGAATTGATTACCAGGAATAATGAATGACTTGCATTTCTATAGCGCCTTTCACAATCTCTGGGCATCCCAAAGCAATTTACTTTTTGAAATGAAATGAAAATCGCTTATTGTCACAAGTTGGCTTCAATGAAGTTACTGTGAAAAGCCCCTAGTCGCCACATTCCGGCGCCTGTTCGGGGAGGCTGGTACGGGAATTGAACCGTGCTGCTGGCCTGCCTTGGTCTGCTTTCAAAGCCAGCGATTTAGCCCAGTGTGCTAAACCAGCCCCTTGCTGGAAGTGCTGTCACTTGTGGGAAACAAGTTTGCGCAGAGCAACGTCCCAGAAACAGCAGCGAGCAAGATAACCAGATCGGACGTCTTAGTGATGTTTGGATGAAGGATTATAAATTGAGCAGGACCTTGGAGGTACCCCCCCCCCCCCCCCCCCCCCCCCCCACCGCTCTACTTCTAAATAGTGTTGTGGGATCATTTATGTCCACCTTGATGTGAATTCAGAGATCCTGCTTTCTCTGTGGAAGTGGCAAGTGGGCTATAGGAAGCCTTGTGTGGTCTGGAGTTGTAAACACACTGGACAAGGTTTATGTGCAAGGCCGTTAGCTGATCTCAAAACTGGGGAACACCGTGTGGGAATGGGCGAGAGATTGGCTGAGCTGGGAACACTGTGTGGGAATGGGCCTTAATTGGAGGTCGTCTCCAGTCAGTAGGGCCTCCTGGTGGAGGTGACCTCTGCCCTTTTGTGTCTGAAATGGAATTGTTTTATTTCCGTCTCCATCCGCACAGAGCCGCACTCGTCCGCCAGCTTGAAGTATCAGACTCGATGGAAGACCCCATTAAATGGCCATTGAGAGCATTAAGGGGGCAAGGGTGATCTTCCCACTTGAGACCCTTCCCTTCCCGCGTAATATCGTCACCAGGTCGGGGCAGATGGAAACTCGGAGGGAATTCCGTCAATGCAATTTCACATCCCCCCCCTCCACCTCAGGACCCGCCCGGGGAGGGGGGCGGGGGCTGGTTAGGGTTTGGGGCGAGTGTTGGCAACGTTGAAATTCTAACCCCCATATTTAACTGTACGTCTGTGCTTTGTCCAACACGGGGGGGAGGGGGGGGCCACACACACACACACACGGAATGTTTCATTCTCAGCCCCAACACCCGAAATCTGTCGGGCACAGAATTCGCTGCTGGATTCGGCTTTGTTTAAGGGCGTGATTTTCTCTTTCAGATCTGCTCCGGCCCATTGAAGACCGTGTGTTGTGGAGACGATGGCGAAGGATGCAGCAAGAGTCGCTCGGATAGTCAATGAGACCGTGGAGGAGGGCAGGGACTCCCTCGGTAAGCTCCCTGGGCTGGAGTTCAGGGTCTCTGGGGATTTGGGTGTGGGGCGAGGAGGGTGGTGGGGGTGCTCTCAGTGAGTGGCAGCTCGGGCCCGAAGCTCACATTCTGCTCAGGATCCAGGATAAGATCAGTTTCCATTTTCCAGCTTTTTAATTCTCACAATGGACGGGTTAGGTTTTGTGAATCATAGAATCGCACAATTTACAGCACAGCAGGAGGCCCTTCGGCCCATCGAGCCTGCCCGCTGCATGAAAAACCCCCGACCTGCCCACCTCACCCCATCCACCAGCACTGGGCCCACAGCCTGGAGTGTTAGGCCGTGCCCAGCGCTCATCCAGGTACTTTGTAAAGGATGTGAGGTAACCCGCCTCCCCCACCCTCCCAGGCAGCGCGTCCCAGACCCGCCTCCCCCACCCTCCCAGGCAGCGCGTCCCAGACCCTCACCACCCTCTGGGGAAAAATGTCCGACGGTGTGGACACTCTGCTGCCGAATGGGAGAATCCCGCTCTCCCGCCCCATATATCAGGACAAAATGCCAGGCATGGAGCATGGGAAGTTTGACAGAGAGCTGGGGTGCACTCTCACGGTGGCCAGAGGGAACTCTGAAGACTTCACTCGGGATTTTTGACCTTGAATCCTGGGGGCTGCTCGACCAGGATGGCTGCACCTGGCGCAACCACATTAAAAAAGCGTTGTTCGAAAGTAAGCACCTCTCAGAGAGAAAAGAGCAGGAGTGGAAATTCCCATTCCGGGATTCCTCCAAACTCAATTCTCTGCAATCCTGTCCTAGGTCAGTCGAAGTCATCATCTCCATACCCACAGGAGCACCACAAGACCCCCTCCAGATGATGAATCCGGTCACTTTCAACTCAAAGGACAAAGAAGAAGGGGTTCAGTGCTGGTGGTCACTATCATTGTTGGAGTTAGAATCATAGAAGCAGAGGGCAGCACGGCAGCGCATTGGTTAGCACTGCTGCCTCACAGTGCTGAGGACCCGGGTTCGATCCCGGGTCACTATCCGTGTGGAGTTTGCACATTCTCCCCGTGTCTGTGTGGGTCTCAGCCCCACAACCCAAAGATGTGCAGGGGAGGTGGATTGGCCGCGCTAAATTGCCCCTTAATTGGGAAACAAAATTGGGTACTCTAAATTTATTTTAAAAAAGAATCATAACCTAGAATTCTTACCGTGCAGAAGGAGGCCTTTGGGCCCAACAACTCTGTGAAAGAGCTACTTCAGATTTTGGAAAAGAGTAAAAGCAACAGGGTTGTGGTGATGGGAGACTTCAACTTCCCCAATATTGACTGGGACTCACTTAGTGCCAGGGGCTTAGACGGGGCAGAGTTTGTAAGGAGCATCCAGGAGGGCTTCTTAAAACAATATGTAGACAGTCCAACTAGGGAAGGGGGTGTACTGGACCTGGTATTGGGGAATGAGCCCGGCCAGGTGGTAGATGTTTCAGTAGGGGAGCATTTCGGTAACAGTGACCACAATTCAGTAAGTTTTAAAGTACTGGTGGACAAGGATAAGAGTGGTCCGAGGATTGGGGGCGGATGTTTGAGGGCAAATCAACATCTGACATGTGGGAGGCTTTCAAGTGCCAGTTGAAAGGAATTCAGGACCGACATGTTCCTGTGAGGAAGAAGGATAAATACGGCAATTTCCGGGAACCTTGGATAACGAGAGATATTGTAGGCCTCGTCAAAAAGAAAAAGGAGGCATTTGTCAGGGCTAAAAGGCTGGGAAAAGACGAAGCCTGCGTGGAATATAAGGAAAGTAGGAAGGAACTTAAGCAAGGAGTCAGGAGGGCTAGAAGGGGTCACGAAAAGTCATTGGCAAATAGGGTTAAGGAAAATCCCAAGGCTTTTTACACGTACATAAAAAGCAAGAGGGTAGCCAGGGAAAGGGTTGGCCCACTGAAGGATAGGCAAGGGAATCTATGTGTGGAGCCAGAGGAAATGGGCGAGGTACTAAATGAATACTTTGCATCAGTATTCACCAAAGAGAAGAAATTGGTAGATGTTGAGTCTGGAGAAGGGTGTGTAGATAGCCTGGGTCACATTGAGATCCAAAAAGACGAGGTGTTGGGTGTCTTAAAAAATATTAAGGTAGATAAGTCCCCAGGGCCTGATGGGATCTACCCCAGAATACTGAAGGAGGCTGGAGAGGAAATTGCTGAGGCCTTGACAGAAATCTTTGGATCCTCACTGTCTTCAGGGGATGTCCCGGAGGACTGGAGAATAGCCAGTGTTGTTCCTCTGTTTAAGAAGAGTAGCAAGGATAATCCAGGGAACTACAGGCCGGTGAGCCTTACTTCAGTGGTAGGGAAATTACTGGAGAGAATTCTTCGAGACAGGATCTACTCCCATTTGGAAGCAAATGGACGTATTAGTGAGAGGCAGCACGGTTTTGTGAAGGGGAGGTTGTGTCTCACTAACTTGATAAGAGTTTTTCGAGGAGGTCACTAAGATGATTGATGCAGGTAGGGCAGTGGATGTTGTCTATATGGACATCAGTAAGGCCTTTGACAAGGTCCCTCATGGTAGACTAGTACAAAAGGTGAAGTCACACGGGATCAGGGGTGAACTGGCAAGGTGGATACAGAACTGGCTAGGTCATAGAAGGCAGAGAGAGTAGCAATGGAAGGATGCTTTTCTAATTGGAGGGCTGTGACCAGTGGTGTTCCGCAGGGATCAGTGCTGGGACCTTTGCTGTTTGTAGTAATGATTTGGAGGAAAATGTAACTGGTCTGATTAGTAAGTTTGCAGACGACACAAAGGTTAGTGGAAATGCGGATAGCGATGAGGACTGTCAGAGGATGCAACAGGATTTAGATCGTTTGGAGACTTGGGCGGAGAGATGGCAGATGCAGTTTAATCCGGACATGCATTTTGGAAGGTCTAATGCAGGTAGGGAATATACAGTGAATGGTAGAACCCTCAAGAGTATTGAAAGTCAAAGAGATCTAGGAGTACAGGTCCACAGGTCACTGAAAGGGGCAACACAGGTGGAGAAGGTAGTCAAGAAGGCATAAGGCATGCTTGCCTTCATTGGCCGGGGCATTGAGTATAAGAATTGGCAAGTCATGTTGCAGCTGTATAGAACCTTAGTTAGGCCACACTTGGAGTATAGTGTTCAATTCTGGTCACCACACTACCAGAAGGACGTGGAGGCTTTAGAGAGGGTGCAGAAGAGATTTACCAGAATGTTGCATGGTATGGAGGGCATTAGCTATGAAGAGCCGTTGAATAAACTCAGTTTGTTCTCACTGGAACGAAGGAGGTTGAGGGGAGACCTGATAAAGGTCTACAAAATTATGAGGAGCATAGACAGAGTGGATAGTCAGAGGCTTTTCCCCAGGGTAGAGGGGTCAATTACTAGGGGGCATAGGTTTAAGGTGAGAGGGGCAAGGTTTAGAGTAGATGTACGAGGCAAGTTTTTTACGCAGAGGGTAGTGGGTGCCTGGAACTCGCTACCGGAGGAGGTGGTGGAAGCAGGGACGATAGGGACATTTAAGGGGCATCTTGACAAATACATGAATAGGATGGGAATAGAGGGATACGGACCCAGGCAGTGTAGAAGATTGTAGTTTAGTCGGGCAGCATGGTCGGCACGGGCTTGGAGGGCCGAAGGGCCTGTTCCTGTGCTGTACATTTCTTTGTTCTTTGTTCTTTGAATGCTTGCCTTCATTGGACGGGGCATCGAGTATAAAAACTGGCAAGTCATGCTACAGTTTCACGTGTCCCCCGCTAATGTATTTGCCTCAACCAATGTACTGCCAATTGAGGTGGTTGAGGCAGGTACGTTCACGACCTTTAAGACTTATCTGGATAGGCATATGAACAGACGGGGTATAGAAGGACACAGGCGGTTGGTCTAGAAAGGATACGGGATCGGTGCAGGCTTGGAAGGCCAAAGGGCCTGTTTCTGTGCTGTACTTTTCGTTGTTCCCTTTGTTCTTTGTAGTTGTATAGAAACCTTGGTCAGGCCGCACTTGGAATATTGCGCACAATTCTGGTTGCCACTCTACCAGAAGGATGTGGAGGCTTTGGACAGAGTGCAGTGAAGGTTTACCAGGATGTTGCCTGGTCTGGAGGATGTTAGCTATGTGGTGGCTGAATAGACTTGGGCTGTTTTCGTTAGAACGACGGAGGTTGGGTGACCTGATAGAGGTCTACAAGATTATGAGGGGCGTGGATAGAGTGGATGGGCAGGCACTCTTTCCCAGGGTGGAGGGGGTCAGTCACCAGGGGCCATAGGTTTAAGGTCCGTGGGCAAAGTTTAAAGATACTAAAGAAAAAAAAATAGGCGACAGTTTTAGATAGAGGATCTGGATCGGCGCAGGCTTGAAGGGCCGAAGGGCCTGTTTGAATCATAGAATTTACAGTGCTGAAGGAGGCCATTCGGCCCATCGAGTCTGCACCGGCTCTTGGAAAGAGCACCCTACCCAAGGTCAACACCGCCACCCCATCCCCATAACCCAGCAACCCCACCCAACACTAAGGGCAATTTTGGACACTAAGGGTAATTTATCGTGGCCAATCCACCTAACCTGCACATCTTTGGTTAGGTGTCCAAGGGAGGAAACCGGAGCACCCGGAGGAAACCCACGCAGACACGGGGAGAAAGTGCAGACTCCACACAGTCACCCGAGGCTGGTTTTGAACCCGGGTCCCTGGCGCTGTGAGGCAGCTGTGCCTCCCTGCCCTGGCACCCTGTATCATTGGCGGTGGAAATCTATCACCTAACAGAGAAATGTGCTGACCTCAGTGTGTTCATTCTCGTCATGTTTTAGCAAGCGAACCGTGTCTAGTCACAACACCCAGTTGCCAGGAGATGCTTAGAAACAGCTTGGAGAGGCTCAAAGCCCAATTGGAACTGATTCTCCCTTTCTTTCTCCCTTGGAGAGTCAGGGCGGAATGTTACTTGATGGTATCAAAGACAAGTCTACATTCCTTGGTATTGGCATCACCGACTGGGCCAGCGCCTATTGCCCATCCCAGATTTCCTTTGAGGGGGCAGTTAACAGTCAAGCTCATTTCTGGTGAAAGGGCAGCTTTCATGGTCGTCTTTAGAATTTAGAATTTAAGAAAAATTCAAATTCCACCATCTGCGTGGCGGGGATTCGAACCCGGATCCCCAGAGCCTGGGTATCTGGATTGTTAGTCCAGTGACAATGCACAACACTGAATGGGACCTCAGTACAACATTCTCCACAGTTGAAAACAGATGGTTTCTATTGTTCCAGATTTTATTCCGTACTGCCCCCTTCCCCAGTATTTTCATTGCTTTCCATTTGGCTTTTTGCTGTTTTTGAGTTTCCCCTTGACCCTCTTCCTCTCGCTCCAGCTGTTGTCCCTCTCTCTCTGTTTCCTGTTCCTACTCTCCGCTCCCCATGGCCCACGATGGCTTTCCTCCTGGGAGAAGCCAGTGAGGAGATAGAAGCTCTAGGTGATGCACTCTTCCCTTGCCGTGACTGTGTCAAATCTAAGGAACCAGTCCAGTCCGCAGCAAACACAAGTTACTGTTCCGGAAAACCTGTTCCCTATTGTGACGGGCCAAGGGTCAAAGTGCAGGACAGTGAAAGTCATTGCGGAATTTGTGACGAGACACGTCCGAGCTTGTGTTTTGTAAATGATCGGATCAAAGGAAGGTAATGGTCCAGGGTAATATTGTGGGACGGAGTAACTATAACTCAGGAGCGAAGGTGAAATTAAATAATTTGAGCACAATGCTTTAAAACAGAGGCAAGAAGAGAGGGAGTGGAAAGAGGTGAGTGTTTTCCTGGAGTGTTTTCCAGTGGCGCCTCGGACTGCATTCCCCTCATCCCTTTAGTGTCATCTTGAGGCGTCACAGTGGTTAGCACGGCTGCCTCGCAGCGCCAGGGTCCCGGGTTTGATTCCCGGCTTGGGTCACTGTCTGTGCGGAGTCTGCACATCCTCCCCGTGTGTGCGTGGGTTTCCTCCGGGTGCTCCGGTTTCCTCCCACAGTGCAGGTTAAGTGGTTACAGGGATAGGGCGGGGGAGTGGGCCTAGGTAGGGTGGTCTTTCGGAGGGCCGGTGCAGAATCAATGGGCCGAATGGCATTCTGCACTGCAGGGATTCCTTGGAAATGTTCTCCTTGGGCTACAGGGATCGAGCAGGGCTATGGCACTTCGCAGGAAGGATTTGATGGATGGAAGGACCTTCCCCAGCACTGGATAACCCTCTATAACTCTGTGACAGACCAGCAGACGATCGGTCTCCGCCCCTTTCATTAGCCTCTGCCAAATTTCTTTTCATATCTGTGAAATGACCTCAGACAATTATTTGTGAGGCTTGACATTGATCCCTGCCGTGGCTTCAAACCTTATCCATTTCCACAACCAACTGTCATTTGTGAAACCAGTTTAGGAGGAACAGCAGCTGACGCTGTAACTAATAGTCTCTGATCGTCACAGAATGAGCAACACAAGGATTAGGAATAGGAGCTGACCATTCAGCCCCTCCAAGCTGCTCTGCTATACAGCAAGATCATGACTAAGAGAGGTGAAATTCTCTGAGAGTGAAGGAGTGGTGAAGTTACTCAATGGGGACATTGCCTCGGATTTCACAGTGGGAATAAAGGACAAAGAAACGTACAGCACAGGAACAGGCCCTTCGGCCCTCCAAGCCCGTGCCGACCATGCTGCCCGACTAAACTACAATCTTCTACACTTCCTGGGTCCGTATCCCTCTATTCCCATCCGATTCGTGTATTTGTCAAGATGCCCCTTAAATGTCACTATCGTCCCTGCTTCCACCACCTCCTCCGGTAGCGGGTTCCAGGCACCCACTACCCTCTGTGTAAAAAAACTTGCCTCGTACATCTACTCTAAACCTTGCCCCTCTCCCCTTAAACCTATGCCCCCTAGTAATTGACCCCTCTACCCTGGGGAAAAGCCTCTGACTATCCACTCTGTCTCTGCCCCTTATAATCTTGTAGACCTCTATCAGGTCGCCCCTCAACCTCCGTCGTTCCAGTGAGATCAAACAGAGTTTATCCAACCTCTCCTCATAGCTAATGCCCTCCAGGCAACATTCTGGTAAATCTCTTCTGCACCCTCTCTAAAGCCTCCACATCCTTCTGGTAGTGTGGCGACCAGAATTGAACACTATATTCCAAGTGTGGCCTAACTAAGGTTCTATACAGCTGCAACATGACTTGCCAATTCTTATACTCAATGCCCCGGCCAATGAAGGGCAGGGAGTGCACAATAATAGAAATGTGTGCTTATTCAGAATGTTTCGCAGTTTGGATCAGAAATTGGCTAGCTGGAAGAAGACAAAGGGTGGTGGTTGATGGGAAATGTTCAGACTGGTGTCCAGTTACTAGTGGTGTACCACAAGGATCTGTTTTGGGGCCATTGCTGTTTGTCATTTTTATAAATGAGCTGGAGGAGAGCGTAGAAGGATGGGTGAGTAAATTTGCAGATGACACTAAAGTCGGTGGAGTTGTGGACAGTGTGGAAGGATGTTACAAGTTACAGAGGGACATAGATAAGCTGCAGCGCTGGGCTGAGAGGTGGCCCAGTTTAATGCAGATCTATTCCCATCCTATTCATGTATTTGTCAAGATGCCCCTTAAATGTCACTATCGTCCCTGCTTCCACCACCTCCTCCGGTAGCGAGTTCCAGGCACCCACTACCCTCTGTGTAAAAAAACTTGCCTCGTACATCTACTCTAAATGCAGAAAAGTGTGAGGTGATTCATTTTGGAAGGAATAACAGGAAGACAGAGTACTGGGCTAATGGTAAGGTTCTTGGCAGTGTGGATGAGCAGAGAGATCTCGGTGTCCATGTACATAGATCCCTGAAAGTTGCCACCCAGGTTGAGAGGGTTGTTAAGAAGGCGTACGGTGTGTTAGCTTTTATTGGTAGAGGGATTGAGTTTCGGAGCCATGAGGTCATGTTGCAGCTGTACAAAACTCTGGTGCGGCCGCATTTGGAGTATTGCGTGCAATTCTGGTCGCCGCATTATAGGAAGGATGTGGAAGCTTTGGAGCGGGTGCAGAGGAGATTTACCAGAATGTTGCCTGGTATGGAGGGAAGATCTTATGAGGAAAGGCTGAGGGACTTGAGGCTGTTTTCGTTAGAGAGAAGAAGGTTAAGAGGTGATTTAATTAGAACATAGAACGATACAGTGCAGTACAGGCCCTTCGGCCCACAATGTTGTACCGACATGGGAAGTCAAAAAACAAAAGCCATCTAACCTACACTATGCCATTATCATCCATATGCTTATCCAATAAACTTTTAAATGCCCTCAATGTTGGCGAGTTCACTGAGGCATACAAGATGACCTAATGATAGGGTGGACAGTGAGAGCCTTTTTCCTCGGATGGTGATGTCTAGCACGAGGGGGCATAGCTTTAAATTGAGGGGAGATAGATATAAGACAGATGTCAGAGGTAGGTTCTTTACTCAGAGAGTAGTAAGGGTGTGGAATTCCCTGCCTGCAACAGTAGTGGACTCGCCAACACTAAGGGCATTCAAATGGTCATTGGATAAACATATGGACGATAAGGGAATAGTATAGATGGGCTTTAGAGTGGTTTAACAGGTCGGCGCAACATCGAGGGCCGAAGGGCCTGTACTGCGCTGTAATGTTCCATGTTTGTGCCACAATCTCAATTCTGAGCAGCCCCTTCGCCCGTCACACTTCCACTTGCTGCCGTGTGCACGGCCTTTTCGGCCACCAACGCCGCCATTGTAAAGTTCTCCGGGTCTGATGAAAGGTCTGAAACGTCAACTCTGTTTCTAACTGGGGCGGCACGGGGGCGCAGTGGTTAGCACTGCTGCCTCACGGCGCCGAGGTCCCAGGTTCGATCCCGGCTCTGGGTCACTGTCCGTGTGGAGTTTGCACATTCTCCCCGTGTCTGCGTGGGTTTAACCCCCACAACACAAAGATGTGCAGGGGAGGTGGATTGGCCACGCTAATTGCCCCTTAATTGGAAAAAAGGAATTGGACACTCTGAATTTTTTTTTTTTTAAAGTAAAAGGTGAGCCAGATTTTCTGACATTCTTTGTGACGATTAAGATGTTAATGAAGGAAATGTGGTGGATGTTGTCTGTATCGATTCTCTTGGTCTGCTTCTACGTTGGTGGGTGCTCAGTGGTGCCAGGGAATTACGAGGCCCGGCTTGCGTCCTGATCCATGTTATCCAGTGGGATCATTCTGGTAGTTTGAGGTCTTCCTTTTTATCTTTTGGGAGACCCTGAAGATTTGATTTTAATCCACACATCTTTCCAGCCCTCTCGCCACAATTGTACTGAATGATTTTGGTTCTGCCCTGGGCCTGGACTGGGGTTGAGTTGGGTTGTGTGGCAGGTATTTAGCTCCCCTTCGAACTGTGGTTGTCACATTTTCATGTTTGCTAAGCGGGATTGATGAAGTTAACGTGGACCTAATGTTCCCCAGGTGGGAAATCTAGAACGGGAGGTCCCAGATATAGGTTGAGAGGCGGTAGATTTAGAACTGAGATGAGGAGGAACTACTTCTCGCAGAGGGTGGTGAATTTGTGGAACTTGCTGCCCCGCAGTGCGGTGGAATCTGAGTCATTAAATAGTTTCAAGGAGAAGATTTCTGATTTGAAAACTGGTTCAAGGGATTTGGGGAACAGGTAGGGAGGTGGATTTGAGACCAGGAAGAGATCAGCCAGGATCTGATTGACTGACGGGACAGGGTCGAGGGGTAGAATTGCCGACTTCTCCTAATTCCTATGTATTTTCTAAGGGTGGGTATAATGAACCCGTTCTTCCTCCTTCATGGGTGCCGATGGGTCTGGTGTCCAGAGAGAGGAGGCTGTGATGGGTCGTTGGTGCCTTTGGCATTGCTGAAGTGGGCGGAGATGTACGTTGGTGGGTGTCTGATCATGGCACGGGAAATTTATGCTGCTTTCCCGTGATGATTGCGGCTTGCGTGGTGTGGCCTCATGCTGTGCCGCCCCCCCCCCTCCCCCCTGCTCTCTCGAGGGGCTGGATTGGTATCTAATTCTGTCCATTGAGTGTTGAGCCGTTTTTTTTCCCCCTTTCCTCGTGGCGATATATTCGTTTGTAACTGCGTTGAGTTATTCTCTGAAATGTAAAACCTCAACAAACATACTTTAAAAAAAAAAAATGTTACTTGATGAAGTTCCAAATAGAAAGATTTGGGGTGCGGAAGGTGCCGGAAAACATTGGTCAGGTGAGGCACAAAACTGAAATACTGCACGTTGACCATCATTGAAAGAAAGGAGCAGTGATACCCAAGTTAACACGAACCTGACTGCTGGTAACATCATGTCCTAACTACCGGAACACCCAGAGGCCTGTTCATCAAATGCAGACAGATTGTGTCAAAACCAATAAACAGCGAGGGTAGGAAACTGATGTGAAAACAGAGAGAGCCATGCTCAGTGGATGTTTCTTTAGACTGACGTGAAGCAGAGGGAGGCAGCAAAATGGAGACCAACTTGTAAAAGAGAAGGTGATAAGTTAAAAATACACAGGAAAGGGTGGAGGAATTGGGATGAATGGGGCAACCCTACTAAAGCAACAGCACTCATAAGACGGGCCGAATGGTCTGTAAAATACTCTGATTCTTTGTTTTCCGACCATATTTGTTATTTTTTCCAGATCTGTCGAACTGCAAACTAACCACATTTCCAGTGGCGCTCTTCAAGCTTATGAGGGACGTGGTGGCAAACATTCAGATCATTTCACTGGAAAACAATGAATTGAAATTCATCTCCGCTGATTTTATGACCAACTTTAACCAGCTCCGGGGTAAGCCAGGGAACCAATCACTCGGCACTGAGTAATGCTACAGGCCCCGCCTAGACCCCAATTTATATCAGGAAACCGGATGACAACCCAACAATTTTTCAGTTTGTAAACTGTGACGAAAGGATACTTTGCCCCCAGGAGCGATTCCACTGACCAATAGGGATCTTTTACACAAAAATAAACTTTATTAATAACAGGATTAAACACATTAACATCACAGAAAATAGCTTTACAATTCACAGTTAAACAATTCTTAAAATATAATTCAACTCCTAACTTACACCTATCTCCAATTAAGCAAACCCAAACGCCACTTATAAATAAAGTTAGCAAACACAGGGGTACTTGCTGCACTCTTGTTTAGAGTTCTCCTTCAGAAAAGGAAGGAGAGACCCTTTCTGGCACAGCCTGGAAATCCTTCTGCCCTTATCAGGCTAAAAGGTCCGACAGCTGAAACGCTTGCTACAGACCTGGCTCCTCCCATTAATTACATCATCCCCTAATTGTCTCATGACCATCTTAACTAATGCTAAGCACAACCCCTCAATTATCTACACCCCAGAGAACCTTAAAAAATATGCAATATGTAATTAACCCCATCTAGGTAAACAAGCACATGTTGGAATTAATGACAATCTCACTTTTACAACACTTTATTGCCAGCCCTAGCAGACACATCGCCTGCCTGTATGTTAATACACGATTTTTAATAGTATTGCTGCAACAGATAGATAATAAAATATATGTATAAACATTTCCTACATCTATCACTGCACCGTTGCATAGTGGTTACCGCTGCTGCCTCACAGCTTCAGGGACCCGGGTTCAATTCCGGCTTGGGTCACTGTCTGTGCGGAGTCTGCACGTTCTCCCCGTGTGTGTGTGGTTTTCCTCCGGGTGCTCCGGTTTCCTCCCACAGTCTAAAGATGTGCAGGTTGGGTGGATTGGCTGTGCTAAATTATCCCTTAGGGTGGGGTTACAGGGCGGGGAATTGGGCCTAGGTAGGATGGTCTTTTGAAGGGTTGGTGCAGAGTCGATGGGCCGAATGGCCTCTTTCCATCACACTGGATTAATAATTAATTGTGAATATGACTTCAGATCACCATGGCAGATTGACAATCTGAATTCAGTCTGGAACTAATAAGCAGGTGCGAGTAAATGTGACCAATTGGGATTGTTGTAGAAAGCTACCCGGTTCACCATTGTCCTCTGCAGAAGGAAATCTTCTGTGGTTATATGGCCTGGCCTAAATATGACCCTAAATCTGCAGCAATGTAGTTGACCCTGAGCTGTCCTCGAAAGGTACTCAGCTGTCCTGCCCACTTATTTGGGTCAATAAGGATGGGCAATAACTGGCAGCTATGCCAATGATGCCTACAGTCCAAAATGGCACCATTAAATTCACCCCCCCCCTCCCCCCCCATCTCCTTCCACTCCTGAAGCTGGTGACTGATGTCTGCTCGAGCGCCTCATCCGAGGGACCAGTCTCTACGCCAGAGCTGGGCAGTGGTAGACCACAGAATTCTCACCCCGCCTTCCCCCTCCATGACAAATGATGGGCAACTCAGAGGGCAGGACCACTGGAGAGCGATGAGGAATGTCAACACTGACAGACTGTCACCTCTGGCACTGAGGCCAATTGTAATGCTCCAATGACCGCTCTGAGATCAATGAACACAGTGCAGATTGAATCAAGATCTTTTGACTTTTAAAAGGCGTCCAATGGGGGAGGTGGGGGGGCGGGGGTGCTCCCTTTCTGACTTATAGAACATAGAACATGAACATAGAACGATACAGCGCAGTACAGGCCCTTCGGCCCACGATGTTGCACCGAAACAAAAGCCATCTAACCTACACTATGCCATTATCATCCATATGTTTATCCAATAAACTTTTAAATGCCCTCAATGTTGGCGAGTTCACTACTGTAGCAGGTAGGGCATTCCACGGCCTCACTACTCTTTGCGTAAAGAACCTACCTCTGACCTCTGTCCTATATCTATTACCCCTCAGTTTAAAGTTATGTCCCCTCGTGCCAGCCATTTCCATCCGCGGGAGAAGGCTCTCGCTGTCCACCCTATCCAACCCCCTGATCATTTTGTATGCCTCTATTAAGTCTCCTCTTAAC
Organism: Scyliorhinus torazame; assembly: GCF_047496885.1. NCBI lineage: Eukaryota > Metazoa > Chordata > Chondrichthyes > Carcharhiniformes > Scyliorhinidae > Scyliorhinus > Scyliorhinus torazame. Next base: position 41,315,707 of record NC_092734.1, on the reverse strand, counting down.
CTTCTTCTCTCCAACGAAAACAACCTCAAGTCCATCAGCCTTTCCTCATAAGATTTTCCCTCCATACCAGGCAACATCCTGGTTAATCTCCTCTGCACCCGCTCCAAAGCCTCCACGTCCTTCCTTATGACTTGGTTAGGAATATTTGGAAAATTTGGGGTTGGAGAAGAGTTAAGTTCTTGGAGTTTGGCTCCCTGTGTCTCGCAGTGTTTATTACTTTCCGTTAAAATGAATGAATGAAATAACCCTTCGCCACTCTATTCTGACTCCTGCTCTTGAAACACCAAAGCAAGTGCGACCAGCGGGGTATTACTTTAAAATAGTCACGGCAAAATGATGCAGAGCAAGTTCCCAAAAGCAGCAATGTGCTGTACCTGATCAGATCATTATCGGATTACCTGTCTTGAGTGACACTGGTTGAGTAATAAATACTGGTCAAGACTTTGAGGAGACCACCCCCATCTCTTCTTTAAAAAAAGTGCCCCAGGATCGTTGATATCTCCCTCAGAAGGCAGCATCCCAGTAAGGGCTACAATTTGCTCTTCAAACAAGACAATTGCTCTCACTCTGATTCCCTCACTGGGACTTACGACGTCGCTTCCAGTAAATACATTAATACAACAGAGCTTGACTAGAGCTAATAAGAATTAATGTAACTGCATCACAAATACCATGATAGCCTGGCTCACCGGGAGTTCTCGGAGTGGGGTTTTTGATTTTTAAGGTTTTGCTATGCGTTTGCCTTTAGATCATTTTTATGACTTGTATTCCCACAAATCTTTCCCCTCAGAATTAAACCTCGCAGGTAATTCCCTGAAACAACTCCCTGAGGAAGTGAAGGTTTTGACGCAGTTGACCAGCATTAACCTGGCGAGGAATAAATTCTCTGAGTTCCCACAGCAACTGACGGAAGTCAGCACACTGGAATTGATTAATCTGGAGGCCAATGAGATTACTGGTGAGTATTTTAGGTCAGAATTTCATAGAATTTACAGAGCAGAAGGAGGCCAATCGGCCCATTGAGTCTGGACCGGCCCTGGGGCAGCACGGCGGCGTAGTGGTTAGCACTGCTGCCTGTCGACACCAAGGTCCCAGGTTTGATCCCGGCTCTGGGTCACTGTCTGTGTGGAGTTTGCACATTCTCCCCGTGTCTGCGTGGATTTCGCCCCCACAACCCAAAGATGTGCAGGGTAGGTGGATTGGCCATGCTAAATCGCCCCTTCATTGGAAAACATTAATTGGGTACTCTAAATTTTTGAAAAAAAGACTCCACACCGCCCCTTTAAAGAGCACCCTACTTAACCCTATGCCTCCACCCTTTCCCCATCATCCAGTAACCCCACCTAACCTCTGGACCCCACGGGCAATTTAGCATGACTCAGCACAGAAAGTGACCCAAGCCGGGAATCGAACCTGGGTCACTGGCGCTGTGAAGCAACAGCGCTAACCACAGGATACAAGCAAATTATTGCCGATGCTGGAATCTGAAACGAAAGAGAAAATGCTGGAAAATCTCAGCAGGTCTGGCAGCATCTGTAGGGAGAGAAAAGAGCGAACGTTTCAAGTCCGATGACCCTTCGTCAAAGCGGACAGAGAAAGTGGGAAATATTTATGCTGTGGAGTGAGAATGAAAGATGAGTCACAGCCACAGAAACCCAGGGAAACCGGGTGCTAACGGCCACAGAAACCCAGGGAAACCGGGTGCTAATGGCCACAGAAACCCAGGGAAACCGGGTGCTAATGTGTGCTAATGGCCACAGAGTGGGGGAGGAACCTACGGAAATCCTGTCGGAGAGAAGAGCAGTACTTCTTCAGGGTAGGCTTTCCTGGAAGAGAGGTGGCACTGTGCTACCGTGCTGCCCCAGTTATAGAAGGATTGCCTGGTAGACCAGGTAGACCTCTCTTAGACACTTCCAGCTCCCTCAAGCTTTCACAATATTTTGAGTTAGTAACTGAACTACCCATCTTCCCCACCCCCATTTCACTCTTGCACGTTCTCCCTGTGTCTGCGTGGGTTTCCTCCAGGTGCTCCGGGTTCCTTCCACACTCCAAAGAGGAGCAGGTTTGGTGGATTGGTCACGATAAATTGCGCCTTCGTGTTCAAAAAGGTTGGGTGGGATTACTGGGTCATGGGGATAGGGTGGAGGCGTGGGCTTAAATAGGGAGCTCTTTCCAGAGGCTGGTGCAGACTTGATGGTCCGAATGCCCTCCTTTTGCACTGTAAATTAAATGATTTTCAGCTTTGGTCACATAACAATCTCTAATCGACGATGATTTAAATCGCCATGCCCTCCCTCCTCTGACTTCACTGCCTTCTAGTCCTCCCTAAATCTCTCCCTCCATGTCAACCCCACAGCCCATTTCACAGCCACCTCCTCGGCCATGCCACCACACATGGTCTTGCCAGCGCCATCCAATCAATCGAAGAGAAGGCTCACTTCCTTGTGTGACTCACCACCTACATCCTCTTCTTCAACCCAATCCTGCTTCCATCCCCGGGAAGGAAAAACTATTCTCCTGCTCACAGCAGCACTTTCAAAAATCCCAGCTATCCACTCTTGCACCCAGCCTGGGCCTGACTGTCCCACACACCCAGCCCAGGCCTGACTGTCCCACACACCCAGCCTGGGCCTGACTGTCCCACACACCCAGACTGGGCCTGACTATCCCACACACCCAGCCTGGGCCTGACTGTCCCACACACCCAACCTGGGGCAGAGTATCTCACACACCCAGCCTGGGCCTGACTATCCCACACACCCGGCCTGGGCCTGACTATCCCACACACCCAGCCTGGGCCTGACTATCCCACACACCCAGACTGGGCCTGACTGTCTCACACACCCAGCCTGGGCCTGACTGTCTCACACACCCAGCCTGGGCCTGACTGTCCCACACACCCAGCCCGGGCCTGACTGTCCCACACACCCAGCCCGGGCCTGACTGTACCACACACCCAGCCTGGGCCTGACTGTCCCACACACCCAGCCTGGGCCTGACTAGCCCACACACCTAGCCTGGGCCTGACTGTCTCACACACCCAGCCTGGGCCTGACTGTCCCACACACCCAGCCTGGGCCTGAGTATCCCACACACCCAGCCTGGGCCTGAGTATCTCACACACCCAGCCTGGGCCTGACTGTCCCACACATACAGCCTGGGCCTGACTATCTCACACACCCAGTCTGGGCCTGACTATCTCACACACCCAGTCTGGGCCTGACTATCCCACACACCCAGCCTGGGCCTGACTATCCCACACACCCAGCCTGGGCCTGACTATCCCACAAACCCAGCCTGGGCCTGACTATCTCACACACCCAGACTGGGCCTGACTATACCACACACCCAGAATGGGCCTGACTATACCACACACCCAGACTGGGACTGACTATCCCACACACCCAGACTGGGCCTGACTATCCCACACACCCAGCCTGGGCCTGACTATCCCACACACCCGGCCTGGGCCTGACTATCCCACACACCCAGCCTGGGCCTGACTATCTCACACACCCAGCCTGGGCCTGACTATCTCACACACCCAGACTGGGCCTGACTGTCCCACACACCCAGCCTGGGCCTGACTATCTCACACACCCAGACTGGGCCTGACTATCTCACACACCCAGACTGGGCCTGACTATCCCACACACACAGCCTGGGCCTGACTGTCCCACACACCCAGCCTGGGCCTGACTGTCCCACACACCCAGCCTGGGCCTGACTGTCCCACACACCCAGCCTGGGCCTGACTGTCCCACACACACAGCCTGGGCCTGACTATCCCACACACTCAGCCCGGGCCTGACTGTCCCACACACCCAGCCCGGGCCTGACTATCTCACACACCCAGACTGGGCCTGACTGTCCCATACACCCAGCCTGGGCCTGACTATCCCACACACCCAGCCTGGACCGGACTATCCTACACACCCAGTCTGGGCCTGACTGTCCCACACACCCAGTCTGGGCCTGACTGTCCCACACACCCAGCCTGGGTCTGACTATCTCACACACCCAGCCTGGGCCTGACTATCCCACACACCCCGACTGGGCCTGACTATCCCACACACCCAGCCTGGGCCTGACTATCTCACACACCCAGACTGGGCCTGACTGTCCCACACACCCAACCTGGGCCTGACTATCCCACACACCCAGCCTGGGCCTGACTATCTCACACACCCAGCCTGGGCCTGACTATCTCACACACTCAGCCCGGGCCTGACTATCCCACACACCCAGCCTGGGCCTGACTGTCCCACACACCCAGCCCGGGCCGGACTATCTCACACACCCAGACTGGGCCTGACTGTCCCACACACCCAGCCTGGGCCTGACTATCCCACACACCCAGCCTGGACCGGACTATCCCACACACCCAGTCTGGGCCTGACTATCCCACACACCCAGCCTGGGGCTGACTGTCCCACACACTCAGCCTGGGCCTGACTATCCCACACACCCCGACTGGGCCTGACTATCCCACACACCAAGTCTGGGCCTGACTATCTCACACACCAGACTGGGCCTGACTGTTTCACACACCCAGCCTGGGCCTGACTATCCCACACACCCAGCCTGGGCCTGACTGTCCCACACACCCAGCCCGGGCCTGACTATCTCACACACCCAGACTGGGCCTGACTGTCCCACACACCCAGCCTGGGCCTGACTATCCCACACACCCAGACTGGGCCTGACTATCTCACACAACCAGACTGGGCCTGACTGTCCCACACACCCAGCCCGGGCCTGACTATCTCACACACCCAGCCTGGGCCTGTGTATCTCACACACCGAGCCTGGGCCTGACTGTCCCACACACCGAGCCTGGGCCTGACTATCCCACACGCCCAGCCTGGGCCTGACTATCCCACACACCCAGACTGGGCCTGACTATCTCACACACCCAGACTGGGCCTGACTATCTCACACACCCAGACTGGGCCTGACTATCTCACACACCCAGCCTGGGCCTGACTATCCCACACACCCAGCCTGGGCCTGACTATATCACACACCCAGCCTGGGCCTGACTGTCCCACACATCCAGCCTGGGCCTGACTATCTCACACACCCAGACTATGCCTGACTGTCCCACACATCCAGCCTGGGCCTGACTATCTCACACACCCAGCCTGGGCCTAACTATCTCACACACCCAGCCTGGGCCTAACTATCTCACACACCCAGCCTGGGCCTAACTATCTCACACACCCAGCCTGGGCCTGACTATCCCACACACCCAGCCTGGGCCTGACTATCTCACACACCCAGCCTGGGCCTGACTATCCCACACACCCAGCCTGGGCCTGACTGTCCCACACACCCAGCCTGGGCCTGACTATCCCACACACCCGGCCTGGGCCTGACTGTCCCACACACCCAGCCTGGGCCTGACTATCTCACACACCCAGCCTGGGCCTGACTATCTCACACACCCAGACTGGGCCTGACTGTCCCACACACCCAGCCTGGGCCTGACTATCTCACACACCCAGACTGGGCCTGACTATCTCACACACCCAGACTGGGCCTGACTATCCCACACACCCAGCCTGGGCCTGACTGTCCCACACACCCAGCCTGGGCCTGACTGTCCCACACACCCAGCCTGGGCCTGACTGTCCCACACACCCAGCCTGGGCCTGGCTATCCCACACACCCAGCCTGGGCCTGACTGTCCCACACACCCAGCCCGGGCCTGACTATCTCACACACCCAGGCTGGGCCTGACTGTCCCATACACCCAGCCTGGGCCTGACTATCCCACACACCCAGCCTGGACCGGACTATCCCACACACACAGTCTGGGCCTGACTGTCCCACACACCCAGCCTGGGCCTGACTATCTCACACACCCAGCCTGGGCCTGACTATCCCACACACCCCGACTGGGCCTGACTATCCCACACACCCAGCATGGGCCTGACTATCTCACACACCCAGACTGGGCCTGACTGTCCCACACACCCAGCCTGGGCCTGACTATCCCACACACCCAGCCTGGGCCTGACTATCTCACACACCCAGCCTGGGCCTGACTATCTCACACACCCAGACTGGGCCTGACTGTCCCACACACCCAGCCTAGGCCTGACTATCCCACACACCCAGCCTGGGCCTGACTATCCCACACACCCAGACTGGGCCTGACTATCTCACACACCCAGCCCGGGCCTGACTATCCCACACACCCAGCCTGGGCCTGACTGTCCCACACACCCAGCCCGGGCCTGACTATCTCACACACCCAGACTGGGCCTGACTGTCCCACACTCCCAGCCTGGGCCTGACTATCCCACACACCCAGCCTGGACCAGACTATCCCACACACCCAGTCTGGGCCTGACTATCCCACACACCCAGCCTGGGCCTGACTGTCCCACACACCCAGCCTGGCCCTGACTATCCCACACACCCCGACTGGGCCTAACTATCTCACACACCCAGCCTGGGCCTAGCTATCTCACACACCCAGCCTGGGCCTAACTATCTCACACACCCAGCCTGGGCCTGACTATCCCACACACCCAGCCTGGGCCTGACTATCTCACACACCCAGCCTGGGCCTGACTATCTCACACACCCAGCCTGGGCCTGACTATCCCACACACCCGGCCTGGGCCTGACTATCCCACACACCCGGCCTGGGCCTGACTGTCCCACACACCCAGCCTGGGCCTGACTATCTCACACACCCAGCCTGGGCCTGACTGTCCCACACACCCTGCCTGGGCCTGACTATCCCACACACCCAGCCTGGGCCTGACTATCCCACACACCCAGCCTGGGCCTGACTGTCCCACACACCCAGCCTGGGCCTGACTATCCCACACACCCAGCCTGGGCCTGACTATCTCACACACCCAGACTGAGCCTGACTATCCCACACACCCAGCATGGGCCTGACTGTCCCACACACCCAGACTGGGCCTAACTATCTCACACACCCAGCCTGGGCTTAACTATCTCACACACCCAGCCTGGGCCTGACTATCCCACACACCCAGCCTGGGCCTGACTATCCCACACACCCAGACTGGGCCTGACTTTCCCACACACCCAGCCTGGGCCTGACTGTCCCACACACCCAGACTGGGCCTGACTATCTCACACACCCAGCCTGGGCCTGACTATCTCACACACCCAGACTGGGCCTGACTATCCCACACACCCAGCCTGGGCCTGACTATCTCACACACCCAGCTTGGGCTTAACTATCTCACACACCCAGCCTGGGCCTGACTATCCCACACACCCAGCCTGGGCCTGACTATCCCACACACCCAGACTGGGCCTGACTGTCCCACACACCCAGCCTGGGCCTGACTGTCCCACACACCCAGCCTGGGCCTGACTATCTCACACACCCAGCCTGGGCCTGACTATCTCACACACCCAGACTGGGCCTGACTGTCCCACACTACCAGCCTGGGCCTGACTATCTCACACACCCAGCCTGGGCCTGACTATCTCACACACCCAGACTGGGCCTGACTGTCCCACACTACCAGCCTGGGCCTGGCTATCTCACACACCCAGACTGGGCCTGACTATCTCACACACCCAGACTGGGCCTGACTATCCCACACACCCAGCCTGGGCCTGACTGTCCCACACACCCAGCCTGGGCCTGACTGTCCCACACACCCAGCCTGGGCCTGACTGTCCCACACACCCAGCCTGGGCCTGACTGTCCCACACACCCAGCCCGGGCCTGACTATCTCACACACCCAGACTGGGCCTGGCGGTCCCACACACCAAGCCTGGACCAGACTATCCCACACACCCAGTCTGGGCATGACTATCCCACACACCCAGTCTGGGCATGACTATCCCACACACCCAGCCTGGGCCTGACTGTCCCACACACCCAGCCTGGGCCTGACTATCCCACACACCCCGACTGGGCCTGACTATCCCACACACCCAGCCTGGGCCTGACTATCTCACACACCCAGACTCGGCCTGACTGTCCCACACACCCAGCCTGGGCCTGACTATCCCACACACCCAGCCTGGGCCTGACTATCTCACACACCCAGACTGGGCCTTACTGTCCCACACACCCAGCCTGGGCCTGACTGTCCCACACACCCAGCCTGGGCCTGACTATCTCACACACCCAGCCTGGGCCTGAATGTCCCACACAGCCAGCCTGGGCCTGACTATCTCACACACCCAGCCTGGGCCTGACTATCTCACACACCCAGCCTGGGCCTGACTATCCCACACACCCAGACTGGGCCTGACTATCTCACACACCCAGCCTGGGCCTGACTATCTCACACACCCAGCCTGGGCCTGACTATCTCACACCCAGACTGGGCCTGACTGTCCCACACACCCAGCCTGGGCCTGACTGTCCCACACACCCAGACTGAGCCTAACTATCTCACACACCCAGCCTGGGCCTAACTATCTCACACACCCAGCCCGGGCCTGACTATATCACACACCCAGCCTGGGCCAGACTCTCCCACACACCGCTGGCTGATGTCCCACACACCCAGCCTGGGCCTAACTATCTCACACACCCAGCCCGGGCCTGACTATCTCACACACCCAGCCTGGGCCTGACTGTCCCACACACCGCTGGCTGATGTCCCACACACCCAGCCTGGGCCTGACTGTCCCACACACCCAGCCTGGGCCTGACTATCCCACACACCCAGCCTGGGCCTGACTGTCCCACACACCCAGCCTGGGCCTGACTGTCCCACACACCCAGCCTGGGCCTGACTATCTCACACACCCAGCCTGGGCCAGACGATCTCACACACGCAGCCTGGGCCTGACTATCCCACACATCCAACCTGGGCCTGACTGTCCCACACACACAGACTGGGCCTGACTATCTCACACACCCAGCCTGGGACTGACTGTCCCACACACCCAGCCTGGGACTGACTGTCCCACACACCCAGCCTGGGACTGACTGTCCCACACACCCAGCCTGGGACTGACTGTCCCACACACCCAGCCTGGGCCTGACTATCCCACACACCCAGCCTGGACCGGACTATCCCACACACCCAGCCTGGGCCTGACTATCCCACACACCCAGACTGGGCCTGACTATCTCACACACCCAGACTGGGCCTGACTATCCCACACACCCAGCCTGGGCCTGACTATCCCACACACCCAGCCTGGGCCTGACTATCCCACACACCCAGCCTGGGCCTGACTATCCCACACACCCAGCCTGGGCCTGACTGTCCCACACACCCAGCCTGGGCCTGACTGTCCCACACACCCAGCCTGGGCCTGACTGTCCCACACACCCAGCCTGGGCCTGACTATCCCACACACCCCGACTGGGCCTAACTATCTCACACACCCAGCCTGGGCCTAGCTATCTCACACACCCAGCCTGGGCCTAACTATCTCACACACCCAGCCTGGGCCTGACTATCCCACACACCCAGCCTGGGCCTGACTATCTCACACACCCAGCCTGGGCCTGACTATCTCACACACCCAGCCTGGGCCTGACTATCCCACACACCCGGCCTGGGCCTGACTATCCCACACACCCGGCCTGGGCCTGACTGTCCCACACACCCAGCCTGGGCCTGACTATCTCACACACCCAGCCTGGGCCTGACTGTCCCACACACCCTGCCTGGGCCTGACTATCCCACACACCCAGCCTGGGCCTGACTATCCCACACACCCAGCCTGGGCCTGACTGTCCCACACACCCAGCCTGGGCCTGACTATCCCACACACCCAGCCTGGGCCTGACTATCTCACACACCCAGACTGGGCCTGACTATCCCACACACCCAGCATGGGCCTGACTGTCCCACACACCCAGACTGGGCCTAACTATCTCACACACCCAGCCTGGGCTTAACTATCTCACACACCCAGCCTGGGCCTGACTATCCCACACACCCAGCCTGGGCCTGACTATCCCACACACCCAGACTGGGCCTGACTTTCCCACACACCCAGCCTGGGCCTGACTGTCCCACACACCCAGACTGGGCCTGACTATCTCACACACCCAGCCTGGGCCTGACTATCTCACACACCCAGACTGGGCCTGACTATCCCACACACCCAGCCTGGGCCTGACTATCTCACACACCCAGCTTGGGCTTAACTATCTCACACACCGAGCCTGGGCCTGACTATCCCACACACCCAGCCTGGGCCTGACTATCCCACACACCCAGACTGGGCCTGACTGTCCCACACACCCAGCCTGGGCCTGACTGTCCCACACACCCAGCCTGGGCCTGACTATCTCACACACCCAGCCTGGGCCTGACTATCTCACACACCCAGACTGGGCCTGACTGTCCCACACTACCAGCCTGGGCCTGGCTATCTCACACACCCAGACTGGGCCTGACTATCTCACACACCCAGACTGGGCCTGACTATCCCACACACCCAGCCTGGGCCTGACTGTCCCACACACCCAGCCTGGGCCTGACTGTCCCACACACCCAGCCTGGGCCTGACTGTCCCACACACCCAGCCTGGGCCTGACTGTCCCACACACCCAGCCTGGGCCTGACTATCTCACACACCCAGCCTGGGCCTGACTATCTCACACACCCAGCCTGGGCCTGACTGTCCCACACACCCAGCCCGGGCCTGACTATCTCACACACCCAGACTGGGCCTGACTGTCCCACACACCCAGCCTGGGCCTGACTGTCCCACACACCCAGCCTGGACCTGACTATCCCACACACCCCGACTGGGCCTGACTGTCCCACACACACAGACTGGGCCTGACTATCCCACACATCCAACCTGGGCCTGACTGTCCCACACACCCAGCCTGGGCCTGACTGTCCCACACACCCAGCCTGGGACTGACTGTCCCACACACCCAGCCTGGGACTGACTGTCCCACACACCCAGCCTGGGACTGACTGTCCCACACACCCAGCCTGGACCGGACTATCCCACACACCCAGCCTGGGCCTGACTATCCCACACACCCAGACTGGGCCTGACTATCTCACACACCCAGACTGGGCCTGACTATCCCACACACCCAGCCTGGGCCTGACTATCCCACAAACCCAGCCTGGGCCTGACTATCCCACACACCCAGCCTGGGCCTGACTATCCCACACACCCAGCCTGGGCCTGACTATCCCACACACCCAGCCTGGGCCTGACTATCCCACACACCCAGCCTGGGCCTGACTGTCCCACACACCCAGCCTGGGCCTGACTGTCCCACACACCCAGCCTGGGCCTGACTATCTCACACACCCAGCCTGGGCCTGACTGTCCCACACACCCAGCCTGGGCCTGACTATCCCACACACCCAGCCTGGGCCTGACTGTCCCACACACCCAGCCCGGGCCTGACTATCTCACACAACCAGACAGGGCCTGGCTGTCCCACACACCCAGCCTGGGCCTGACTATCCCACACACCCAGACTGGGCCTGACTATTTCACACACCCAGACTGGGCCTGACTGTCCCACACACCCAGCCCGGGCCTGACTATCTCACACACCCAGCCTGGGCCTGACTGTCTCACACACCCAGCCTGGGCCTGACTATCCCACACACCCAGCCTGGGCCTGACTGTCTCACACACCCAACCCGGGCCTGAGTATCCCACACACCCAGCCTGGGCCTGAGTATCTCACACACCCAGCATGGGCCTGACTGTCCCACACACCCAGCCTGGGCCTGACTATCCCACACACCGAGCCTGGGCCTGACTATCCCACACACCCAGCCTGGGCCTGACTATCCCACACACCCAGCCTGGGCCTGACTATCTCACACACCCAGACTGGGCCTGACTGTCCCACACACCCAGCCTGGGCCTGACTATCTCACACACCCAGCCTGGGCCTGACTATCTCACACACCCAGCCTGGGCCTGACTGTCCCACACACCCAGCCTGGGCATGACTATCTCACACACCTAGCCTGGGCCTGACTATCTCACACACCCTGACTGGGCCGGACTGTCCCACACACCCAGCCCGGGCCTGACTATCCCACACACCCAGACTGGGCCTGACTGTCTCACACACCCAGCCTGGGCCTGACTATCTCACACACCCAGACTGGGCCGGACTGTCCCACACACCCAGCCTGGGCCTGACTATCTCACACACCCAGACTGGACCTGACTGTCGCACACACCCAGCATGGGCCTAACTATGTCACACACCCAGCCTGGGCCTGACTGTCCCACACACCCAGCCTGGGCCTGACTATCTCACACACCCAGCCTGGGCCTGACTATCTCACACACCCAGCCTGGGCCTGACTATCCCACACACCCAGCCTGGGCCTGACAGTCCCCCACACCCAGACTGGGCCTGACTATCCCACACACCCAGCCTGGGCCTGACTATCCCACACACCCAGCCTGGGCCTGACTGTCCCACACACCCAGCCTGGGCCTGACTGTCCCACACACCCAGACTGGGCCTGACTGTCCCACACACCCAGACTGGGCCTGACTATCTCACACACCCAGCCTGGGCCTGACTGTCCCACACACCCAGCCTGGGCCTGACTGTCCCACACACCCAGCCTGGGCCTGACTATCCCACACACCCAGCCTGGGCCTGACTGTCCCACACACCCAGCCTGGGCCTGACTATCTCACACACCCAGACTGGGCCTGACTGTCCCACACACCCAGCCTGGGCCTGACTGTCCCACACACCCAGACTGGGCCTGACTATTTCACACACCCAGACTGGGCCTGACTGTCCCACACACCCAGCCCGGGCCTGACTATCTCACACACCCAGCCTGGGCCTGACTGTCCCACACACCCAGCCTGGGCCTGAGTATCCCACACACCCAGCCTGGGCCTGAGTATCTCACACACCCAGCCTGGGCCTGACTGTCCCACATACCCAGCCTGGGCCTGACTGTCCCACACACCCAGCCTGGGCCTGACTATCCCACACACCCAGCCTGGGCCTGACTGTCCCACACACCCAGCCTGGGCCTGAGTATCTCACACACCCAGCCTGGGCCTGACTGTCCCACACACCCAGCCCGGGCCTGACTATCTCACACACCCAGACTGGGCCTGACTGTCCCACACACCCAGCCTGGGCCTGACTGTCCCACACACCCAGACTGGGCCTGACTATCTCACACACCCAGACTGGGCCTGACTGTCCCACACACCCAGCCCGGGCCTGACTATCCCACACACCCAGACTGGGCCTGACTATCTCACACACCCAGCCTGGGCCTGACTATCTCACACACCCAGACTGGGCCGGACTGTCCCACACACCCAGCCTGGACCTGACTCTCCCACACACCCAGCCTGGGCCTGACTATCTCACACACCCAGACTGGACCTGACTGTCCCACACACCCAGCATGGGCCTGACTGTCCCACACACCCAGACTGGGCCTGACTGTCCCACACACCCAGCCTGGGCCTGACTATCTCACACACCCAGACTGGGCCTGACTGTCCCACACACCCAGCCTGGGCCTGACTGTCTCACACACCCAGACTGGGCCTGACTATCTCACACACCCAGACTGGGTCTGAGTATCCCACACACCCAGCCTGGGCCTGAGTATCTCATACACCCAGCCTGGGCCTGACTATCCCACACACCCAGCCTGGGCCTGACTATCCCACACACCCAGCCTGGGCCTGACTATTTCACACACCCAGACTGGGCCTGACTATCTCACACACCCAGCCTGGGCCTGACTATCCCACACACCCAGCCTGGGCATGACTATCTCACACACCCAGCCTGGGCCTGACTATCTCACACACCCAGACTGGGCCGGACTGTCCCACACACCCAGCCTGGGCCTGACTATCCCACACACCCAGCCTGGGCCTGACTATCTCACACACCCAGACTGGACCTGACTGTCCCACACACCGGGCATGGGCCTGACTGTCCCACACACCCAGACTGGGCCTAACTATCTCACATACCCAGCCTGGGCCTAACTATCTCACACACCCAGCCTGGGCCTAACTATCTCACACACCCAGCCTGGGCCTAACTATCTCACACACCCAGCCTGGGCCTGACTGTCCCACACACCCAGCCTGGGCCAGACTATCTCACACACCCAGCCTGGGCCTGACTATCTCACATACCCAGCCTGGGCCTGACTATCCCACACACCCAGCCTGGGCCTGACTGTCCCACACACCCAGACTGGGCCTGACTGTCCCACACACCCAGCCTGGGCCTGAATGTCCCACACACCCAGACTGGGCCTGACTATCTCACACACCCAGCCTGGGCCTGACTATCTCACACACCCAGCCCGGGCCTGACTATCTCTCACACCCAGACTGGACCTGACTGTCGCACACACCCAGCCTGGGCCTGACTGTCCCACACACCCAGACTGGGCCTGACTATCTCACACACCCAGACTGGGCCTGACTGTCCCACACACCCAGCCCGGGCCTGACTATCTCACACACCCAGCCTGGGCCTGACTGTCCCACACACCCAGCCTGGGCCTGAGTATCTCACACACCCAGCCTGGGCCTGACTGTCCCACACACCCAGCCTGGGCCTGACTGTCCCACACACCCAGCCTGGGCCTGACTATCCCACACACCCAGCCTGGACCGGACTATCCCACACACCCAGCCTGGGCCTGACTATCCCACACACCCAGACTGGGCCTGACTATCTCACACACCCAGACTGGGCCTGACTATCCCACACACCCAGCCTGGGCCTGACTATCCCACACACCCAGCCTGGGCCTGACTATCCCACACACCCAGCCTGGGCCTCACTATCCCACACACCCAGCCTGGGCCTGACTATCCCACACACCCAGCCTGGGCCTGACTGTCCCACACACCCAGCCTGGGCCTGACTGTCCCACACACCCAGCCTGGGCCTGACTATCTCACACACCCAGCCTGGGCCTGACTGTCCCACACACCCAGCCTGGGCCTGACTATCCCACACACCCAGCCTGGGCCTGACTGTCCCACACACCCAGCCCGGGCCTGACTATCTCACACACCCAGACAGGGCCTGGCTGTCCCACACACCCAGCCTGGGCCAGACGATCTCACACACGCAGCCTGGGCCTGACTATCCCACACACCCAGCCTGGGCCTGACTGTCCCACACACACAGACTGGGCCTGACTATCTCACACACCCAGCCTGGACCTGACTATCCCACACACCCCGACTGGGCCTGACTGTCCCACACACACAGACTGGGCCTGACTATCCCACACATCCAACCTGGGCCTGACTGTCCCACACACCCAGCCTGGGCCTGACTGTCCCACACACCCAGCCTGGGACTGACTGTCCCACACACCCAGCCTGGGACTGACTGTCCCACACACCCAGCCTGGGACTGACTGTCCCACACACCCAGCCTGGGACTGACTGTCCCACACACCCAGCCTGGACCGGACTATCCCACACACCCAGCCTGGGCCTGACTATCCCACACACCCAGACTGGGCCTGACTATCTCACACACCCAGACTGGGCCTGACTATCCCACACACCCAGCCTGGGCCTGACTATCCCACAAACCCAGCCTGGGCCTGACTATCCCACACACCCAGCCTGGGCCTGACTATCCCACACACCCAGCCTGGGCCTGACTATCCCACACACCCAGCCTGGGCCTGACTATCCCACACACCCAGCCTGGGCCTGACTGTCCCACACACCCAGCCTGGGCCTGACTGTCCCACACACCCAGCCTGGGCCTGACTATCTCACACACCCAGCCTGGGCCTGACTGTCCCACACACCCAGCCTGGGCCTGACTATCCCACACACCCAGCCTGGGCCTGACTGTCCCACACACCCAGCCCGGGCCTGACTATCTCACACACCCAGACAGGGCCTGGCTGTCCCACACACCCAGCCTGGGCCTGACTATCCCACACACCCAGACTGGGCCTGACTATCTCACACACCCAGACTGGGCCTGACTGTCCCACACACCCAGCCCGGGCCTGACTATCTCACACACCCAGCCTGGGCCTGACTGTCTCACACACCCAGCCTGGGCCTGACTATCCCACACACCCAGCCTGGGCCTGACTGTCTCACACACCCAACCCGGGCCTGAGTATCCCACACACCCAGCCTGGGCCTGAGTATCTCACACACCCAGCATGGGCCTGACTGTCCCACACACCCAGCCTGGGCCTGACAATCCCACACACCGAGCCTGGGCCTGACTATCCCACACACCCAGCCTGGGCCTGACTATCCCACACACCCAGCCTGGGCCTGACTATCTCACACACCCAGACTGGGCCTGACTGTCCCACACACCCAGCCTGGGCCTGACTATCTCACACACCCAGCCTGGGCCTGACTATCTCACACACCCAGCCTGGGCCTGACTGTCCCACACACCCAGCCTGGGCATGACTATCTCACACACCCAGCCTGGGCCTGACTATCTCACACACCCTGACTGGGCCGGACTGTCCCACACACCCAGCCCGGGCCTGACTATCCCACACACCCAGACTGGGCCTGACTGTCTCACACACCCAGCCTGGGCCTGACTATCTCACACACCCAGACTGGGCCGGACTGTCCCACACACCCAGCCTGGGCCTGACTATCTCACACACCCAGACTGGACCTGACTGTCCCACACACCCAGCATGGGCCTAACTATGTCACACACCCAGCCTGGGCCTGACTGTCCCACACACCCAGCCTGGGCCTGACTATCTCACACACCCAGCCTGGGCCTGACTATCTCACACACCCAGCCTGGGCCTGACTATCCCACACACCCAGCCTGGGCCTGACAGTCCCCCACACCCAGACTGGGCCTGACTATCCCACACACCCAGCCTGGGCCTGACTATCCCACACACCCAGCCTGGGCCTGACTGTCCCACACACCCAGCCTGGGCCTGACTGTCCCACACACCCAGACTGGGCCTGACTGTCCCACACACCCAGACTGGGCCTGACTATCTCACACACCCAGCCTGGGCCTGACTGTCCCACACACCCAGCCTGGGCCTGACTGTCCCACACACCCAGCCTGGGCCTGACTATCCCACACACCCAGCCTGGGCCTGACTGTCCCACACACCCAGCCTGGGCCTGACTATCTCACACACCCAGACTGGGCCTGACTGTCCCACACACCCAGCCTGGGCCTGACTGTCCCACACACCCAGACTGGGCCTGACTATTTCACACACCCAGACTGGGCCTGACTATTTCACACACCCAGCCCGGGCCTGACTATCTCACACACCCAGCCTGGGCCTGACTGTCCCACACACCCAGCCTGGGCCTGAGTATCCCACACACCCAGCCTGGGCCTGAGTATCTCACACACCCAGCCTGGGCCTGACTGTCCCACATACCCAGCCTGGGCCTGACTATCCCACACACCCAGCCTGGGCCTGACTGTCCCACACACCCAGCCTGGGCCTGACTATCCCACACACCCAGCCTGGGCCTGACTGTCCCACACACCCAGCCTGGGCCTGAGTATCTCACACACCCAGCCTGGGCCTGACTGTCCCACACACCCAGCCCGGGCCTGACTATCTCACACACCCAGACTGGGCCTGACTGTCCCACACACCCAGCCTGGGCCTGACTGTCCCACACACCCAGACTGGGCCTGACTATCTCACACACCCAGACTGGGCCTGACTGTCCCACACACCCAGCCCGGGCCTGACTATCCCACACACCCAGACTGGGCCTGACTATCTCACACACCCAGCCTGGGCCTGACTATCTCACACACCCAGATTGGGCCGGACTGTCCCACACACCCAGCCTGGACCTGACTCTCCCACACACCCAGCCTGGGCCTGACTATCTCACACACCCAGACTGGACCTGACTGTCCCTCACACCCAGCATGGGCCTGACTGTCCCACACACCCAGACTGGGCCTGACTGTCCCACACACCCAGCCTGGGCCTGACTATCTCACACACCCAGACTGGGCCTGACTGTCCCACACACCCAGCCTGGGCCTGACTGTCTCACACACCCAGACTGGGCCTGACTATCTCACACACCCAGACTGGGTCTGAGTATCCCACACACCCAGCCTGGGCCTGAGTATCTCATACACCCAGCCTGGGCCTGACTATCCCACACACCCAGCCTGGGCCTGACTATCCCACACACCCAGCCTGGGCCTGACTATTTCACACACCCAGACTGGGCCTGACTATCTCACACACCCAGCCTGGGCCTGACTATCCCACACACCCAGCCTGGGCATGACTATCTCACACACCCAGCCTGGGCCTGACTATCTCACACACCCAGACTGGGCCGGACTGTCCCACACACCCAGCCTGGGCCTGACTATCCCACACACCCAGCCTGGGCCTGACTATCTCACACACCCAGACTGGACCTGACTGTCCCACACACCGGGCATGGGCCTGACTGTCCCACACACCCAGACTGGGCCTAACTATCTCACATACCCAGCCTGGGCCTAACTATCTCACACACCCAGCCTGGGCCTAACTATCTCACACACCCAGCCTGGGCCTAACTATCTCACACACCCAGCCTGGGCCTAACTATCTCACACACCCAGCCTGGGCCTGACTGTCCCACACACCCAGCCTGGGCCAGACTATCTCACACACCCAGCCTGGGCCTGACTATCTCACATACCCAGCCTGGGCCTGACTATCCCACACACCCAGCCTGGGCCTGACTGTCCCACACACCCAGACTGGGCCTGACTGTCCCACACACCCAGCCTGGGCCTGAATGTCCCACACACCCAGACTGGGCCTGACTATCTCACACACCCAGCCTGGGCCTGACTATCTCACACACCCAGCCCGGGCCTGACTATCTCTCACACCCAGACTGGACCTGACTGTCGCACACACCCAGCCTGGGCCTGACTGTCCCACACACCCAGACTGGGCCTGACTATCTCACACACCCGACTGGGCCTGACTGTCCCACACACCCAGCCCGGGCCTGACTATCTCACACACCCAGCCTGGGCCTGACTGTCCCACACACCCAGCCTGGGCCTGAGTATCTCACACACCCAGCCTGGGCCTGACTGTCCCACACACCCAGCCTGGGCCTGACTGTCCCACACACCCAGCCTGGGCCTGACTATCCCACACACCCAGCCTGGACCGGACTATCCCACACACCCAGCCTGGGCCTGACTATCCCACACACCCAGACTGGGCCTGACTATCTCACACACCCAGACTGGGCCTGACTATCCCATACACCCAGCCTGGGCCTGACTATCCCACACACCCAGCCTGGGCCTGACTATCCCACACACCCAGCCTGGGCCTGACTATCCCACACACCCAGCCTGGGCCTGACTATCCCACACACCCAGCCTGGGCCTGACTGTCCCACACACCCAGCCTGGGCCTGACTGTCCCACACACCCAGCCTGGGCCTGACTATCTCACACACCCAGCCTGGGCCTGACTGTCCCACACACCCAGCCTGGGCCTGACTATCCCACACACCCAGCCTGGGCCTGACTGTCCCACACACCCAGCCCGGGCCTGACTATCTCACACACCCAGACAGGGCCTGGCTGTCCCACACACCCAGCCTGGGCCTGACTATCCCACACACCCAGACTGGGCCTGACTATCTCACACACCCAGACTGGGCCTGACTGTCCCACACACCCAGCCCGGGCCTGACTGTCTCACACACCCAGCCTGGGCCTGACTGTCTCACACACCCAGCCTGGGCCTGACTATCCCACACACCCAGCCTGGGCCTGACTGTCTCACACACCCAACCCGGGCCTGAGTATCCCACACACCCAGCCTGGGCCTGAGTATCTCACACACCCAGCATGGGCCTGACTGTCCCACACACCCAGCCTGGGCCTGACTATCCCACACACCGAGCATGGGCCTGACTATCCCACACACCCAGCCTGGGCCTGACTATCCCACACACCCAGCCTGGGCCTGACTATCTCACACACCCAGACTGGGCCTGACTGTCCCACACACCCAGCCTGGGCATGACTATCTCACACACCCAGCCTGGGCCTGACTATCTCACACACCCAGCCTGGGCCTGACTATCTCACACACCCAGCCTGGGCCTGACTGTCCCACACACCCAGCCTGGGCATGACTATCTCACATACCCAGCCTGGGCCTGACTATCTCACACACCCAGACTGGGCCGGACTGTCCCACACACCCAGCCCGGGCCTGACTATCTCACACACCCAGACTGGACCTGACTGTCCCACACACCCAGCATGGGCCTAACTATCTCACACACCCAGCCTGGGCCTGACTGTCCCACACACCCAGCCTGGGCCTGACTATCTCACACACCCAGCCTGGGCCTGACTATCTCACACACCCAGCCTGGGCCTGACTATCCCACACACCCAGCCTGGGCCTGACTGTCCCCCACACCCAGACTGGGACTGACTATCCCACACACCCAGCCTGGGCCTGACTATCCCACACACCCAGCCTGGGCCTGACTGTCCCACACACCCAGCCTGGGCCTGACTGTCCCACACACCCAGACTGGGCCTGACTGTCCCACACACCCAGACTGGGCCTGACTATCTCACACACCCAGCCTGGGCCTGACTGTCCCACACACCCAGCCTGGGCCTGACTGTCCCACACACCCAGCCTGGGCCTGACTATCCCACACACCCAGCCTGGGCCTGACTGTCCCACACACCCAGCCTGGGCCTGACTATCTCACACACCCAGACTGGGCCTGACTGTCCCACACACCCAGCCTGGGCCTGACTGTCCCACACACCCAGACTGGGCCTGACTATCTCACACACCCAGACTGGGCCTGACTGTCCCACACACCCAGCCCGGGCCTGACTATCTCAC
The DNA here is from genome assembly GCF_047496885.1 of Scyliorhinus torazame. Lineage (NCBI taxonomy): Eukaryota > Metazoa > Chordata > Chondrichthyes > Carcharhiniformes > Scyliorhinidae > Scyliorhinus > Scyliorhinus torazame. The sequence goes on along the minus strand of NC_092734.1, from coordinate 41,294,851 downwards.
ACACCCAGCCTGGGCCTGACTGTCCCACACACCCAGACTGGGCCTGACTATCTCACACACCCAGACTGGGCCTGACTGTCCCACACACCCAGCCCGGGCCTGACTATCTCACACACCCAGCCTGGGCCTGACTGTCCCACACACCCAGCCTGGGCCTGACTGTCCCACACACCCAGCCTGGGCCTGAGTTTCCCACACACCCAGCCTGGGCCTGAGTATCTCACACACCCAGCCTGGGCCTGACTGTCCCACACACCCAGCCTGGGCCTGACTATCCCACACACCCAGCCTGGGCCTGACTGTCCCACACACCCAGCCTGGGCCTGACTATCTCACACACCCAGCCTGGGCCTGACTGTTCCACACACCCAGCCTGGGCCTGAGTATCTCACACACCCAGCCTGGGCCTGACTGTCCCACACACCCAGCCCGGGCCTGACTATCTCACACACCCAGACTGGGCCTGACTGTCCCACACACCTAGCCCGGGCCTGACTATCCCACACACCCAGACTGGGCCTGACTATCTCACACACCCAGCCTGGGCCTGACTATCTCACACACCCAGACTGGGCCGGACTGTCCCACACACCCAGCCTGGACCTGACTATCCCACACACCCAGCCTGGGCCTGACTATCTCACACACCCAGACTGGACCTGACTGTCCCACACACCCAGCATGGGCCTGACTGTCCCACACACCCAGACTGGGCCTGACTGTCCCACACACCCAGCCTGGGCCTGACTATCTCACACACCCAGACTGGGCCTGACTGTCCCACACACCCAGCCTGGGCCTGACTGTCTCACACACCCAGACTGGGCCTGACTATCTCACACACCCAGACTGGGTCTGAGTATCCCACACACCCAGCCTGGGCCTGAGTATCTCACACACCCAGCCTGGGCCTGACTATCCCACACACCCAGCCTGGGCCTGACTATCCCACACACCCAGCCTGGGCCTGACTATTTCACACACCCAGACTGGGCCTGACTATCTCACACACCCAGCCTGGGCCTGACTATCCCACACACCCAGCCTGGGCATGACTATCTCACACACCCAGCCTGGGCCTGACTATCTCACACACCCAGACTGGGCCTGACTATCCCACACACCCAGCCTGGGCCTGACTATCTCACACACCCAGACTGGACCTGACTGTCCCACACACCGGGCATGGGCCTGACTGTCCCACACACCCAGACTGGGCCTAACTATCTCACACACCCAGCCTGGGCCTAACTATCTCACACACCCAGCCTGGGCCTAACTATCTCACACACCCAGCCTGGGCCTAACTATCTCACACACCCAGCCTGGGCCTGACTGTCCCACACACCCAGCCTGGGCCTGACTGTCCCACACACCCAGACTGGGCCTGACTGTCCCACACACCCAGCCTGGGCCTGACTGTCCCACACACCCAGACTGGGCCTGACTGTCCCACACACCCAGACTGGGCCTGACTATCTCACACACCCAGCCTGGGCCTGACTATCTCACACACCCAGCCCGGGCCTGACTATCTCTCACACCCAGACTGGACCTGACTGTCGCACACACCCAGCCTGGGCCTGACTGTCCCACACACCCAGACTGGGCCTGACTATCTCACACACCCAGACTGGGCCTGACTGTCCCACACACCCAGCCCGGGCCTGACTATCTCACACACCCAGCCTGGGCCTGACTGTCCCACACACATAGCCTGGGCCTGAGTATCTCACACACCCAGCCTGGGCCTGACTGTCCCACACACCCAGCCTGGGCCTGACTGTCCCACACACCCAGCCTGGGCCTGACTATCCCACACACCCAGCCTGGACCGGACTATCCCACACACCCAGCCTGGGCCTGACTATCCCACACACCCAGCCTGGGCCTGACTATCCCACACACCCAGCCTGGGCCTGACTATCCCACACACCCAGCCTGGGCCTGACTATCCCACACACCCAGCCTGGGCCTGACTGTCCCACACACCCAGCCTGGGCCTGACTGTCCCACACACCCAGCCTGGGCCTGACTATCTCACACACCCAGCCTGGGCCTGACTGTCCCACACACCCAGCCTGGGCCTGACTATCCCACACACCCAGCCTGGGCCTGACTGTCCCACACACCCAGCCCGGGTCTGACTATTAGGGCAGCACGGTAGCACAAGTGATTAGCACTGTGGCTTCACAGCGCCAGGGTCCCAGGTTCGATTCCCCGCTGGGTCACTGTCTGTGCGGAGTTTGCACGTTCTCCCCGTGTCCGCGTGGGTTTCCTCCGGGTGCTCCGGTTTCCTCCCACAGTCCAAAGACGTGCAGGTTAGGTGGATTGGCCATGCTAAATTACCCGTAGTGTCCATAAGGGTTGGGAGGGGTTATTGGGTGGAAGTGAGGGATTAATGTGGGTCGGTGCAGACTCGATGGGCCGAATGGCCTCCTTCTGCACTGTATGTTCTATGTAATCTATGTAATCTCACACACCCAGACAGGGCCTGGCTGTCCCACACACCCAGCCTGGGCCTGACTATCCCACACACCCAGACTGGGCCTGACTATCTCACACACCCAGACTGGGCCTGACTGTCCCACACACCCAGCCCGGGCCTGACTATCTCACACACCCAGCCTGGGCCTGACTGTCTCACACACCCAGCCTGGGCCTGACTATCCCACACACCCAGCCTGGGCCTGACTGTCTCACACACCCAGCCTGGGCCTGACTATCCCACACACCGAGCATGGGCCTGACTATCCCACACACCCAGCCTGGGCCTGACTATCCCACACACCCAGCCTGGGCCTGACTATCTCACACACCCAGACTGGGCCTGACTGTCCCACACACCCAGCCTGGGCATGACTATCTCACACACCCAGCCTGGGCCTGACTATCTCACACACCCAGCCTGGGCCTGACTATCTCACACACCCAGCCTGGGCCTGACTGTCCCACACACCCAGCCTGGGCATGACTATCTCACATACCCAGCCTGGGCCTGACTATCTCACACACCCAGACTGGGCCGGACTGTCCCACACACCCAGCCCGGGCCTGACTATCCCACACACCCAGACTGGGCCTGACTATCTCACACACCCAGCCTGGGCCTGACTATCTCACACACCCAGACTGGGCCGGACTGTCCCACACACCCAGCATGGGCCTAACTATCTCACACACCCAGCCTGGGCCTGACTGTCCCACACACCCAGCCTGGGCCTGACTATCTCACACACCCAGCCTGGGCCTGACTATCTCACACACCCAGCCTGGGCCTGACTATCCCACACACCCAGCCTGGGCCTGACTGTCCCCCACACCCAGACTGGGACTGACTATCCCACACACCCAGCCTGGGCCTGACTATCCCACACACCCAGCCTGGGCCTGACTGTCCCACACACCCAGCCTGGGCCTGACTGTCCCACACACCCAGACTGGGCCTGACTGTCCCACACACCCAGACTGGGCCTGACTATCTCACACATCCAGCCTGGGCCTGACTGTCCCACACACCCAGCCTGGGCCTGACTGTCCCACACACCCAGCCTGGGCCTGACTATCCCACACACCCAGCCTGGGCCTGACTGTCCCACACACCCAGCCTGGGCCTGACTATCTCACACACCCAGACTGGGCCTGACTGTCCCACACACCCAGCCTGGGCCTGACTGTCCCACACACCCAGACTGGGCCTGACTATCTCACACACCCAGACTGGGCCTGACTGTCCCACACACCCAGCCCGGGCCTGACTATCTCACACACCCAGCCTGGGCCTGACTGTCCCACACACCCAGCCTGGGCCTGAGTATCCCACACACCCAGCCTGGGCCTGAGTATCTCACACACCCAGCCTGGGCCTGACTGTCCCACACACCCAGCCTGGGCCTGACTATCCCACACACCCAGCCTGGGCCTGACTGTCCCACACACCCAGCCTGGGCCTGACTATCTCACACACCCAGCCTGGGCCTGACTGTCCCACACACCCAGCCTGGGCCTGAGTATCTCACACACCCAGCCTGGGCCTGACTGTCCCACACACCCAGCCCGGGCCTGACTATCTCACACACCCAGACTGGGCCTGACTGTCCCACACACCCAGCCTGGGCCTGACTGTCCCACACACCCAGACTGGGCCTGACGATCTCACACACCCAGACTGGGCCTGACTGTCCCACACACCCAGCCCGGGCCTGACTATCCCACACACCCAGACTGGGCCTGACTATCTCACACACCCAGCCTGGGCCTGACTATCTCACACACCCAGACTGGGCCGGACTGTCCCACACACCCAGCCTGGACCTGACTATCCCACACACCCAGCCTGGGCCTGACTATCTCACACACCCAGACTGGACCTGACTGTCCCACACACCCAGCATGGGCCTGACTGTCCCACACACCCAGACTGGGCCTGACTGTCCCACACACCCAGCCTGGGCCTGACTATCTCACACACCCAGACTGGGCCTGACTGTCCCACACACCCAGCCTGGGCCTGACTGTCTCACACACCCAGACTGGGCCTGACTATCTCACACACCCAGACTGGGCCTGAGTATCCCACACACCCAGCCTGGGCCTGAGTATCTCACACACCCAGCCTGGGCCTGACTATCCCACACACCCAGCCTGGGCCTGACTATCCCACACACCCAGCCTGGGCCTGACTATTTCACACACCCAGACTGGGCCTGACTATCTCACACACCCAGCCTGGGCCTGACTATCCCACACACCCAGCCTGGGCATGACTATCTCACACACCCAGCCTGGGCCTGACTATCTCACACACCCAGACTGGGCCGGACTGTCCCACACACCCAGCCTGGGCCTGACTATCCCACACACCCAGCCTGGGCCTGACTATCTCACACACCCAGACTGGACCTGACTGTCCCACACACCGGGCATGGGCCTGACTGTCCCACACACCCAGACTGGGCCTAACTATCTCACACACCCAGCCTGGGCCTAACTATCTCACACACCCAGCCTGGGCCTAACTATCTCACACACCCAGCCTGGGCCTAACTATCTCACACACCCAGCCTGGGCCTGACTGTCCCACACACCCAGCCTGGGCCAGACTATCTCACACACCCAGCCTGGGCCTGACTATCTCACATACCCAGCCTGGGCCTGACTATCCCACACACCCAGCCTGGGCCTGAGTATCTCACACACCCAGCCTGGGCCTGACTGTCCCACACACCCAGCCTGGGCCTGACTATCCCACACACCCAGCCTGGGCCTGACTGTCCCACACACCCAGCCTGGGCCTGACTATCTCACACACCCAGCCTGGGCCTGACTGTCCCACACACCCAGCCCGGGCCTGAGTATCTCACACACCCAGCCTGGGCCTGACTGTCCCACACACCCAGCCCGGGCCTGACTATCTCACACACCCAGACTGGGCCTGACTGTCCCACACACCCAGCCTGGGCCTGACTGTCCCACACACCCAGACTGGGCCTGACTATCTCACACACCCAGACTGGGCCTGACTGTCCCACACACCCAGCCCGGGCCTGACTATCCCACACACCCAGACTGGGCCTGACTATCTCACACACCCAGCCTGGGCCTGACTATCTCACACACCCAGACTGGGCCGGACTGTCCCACACACCCAGCCTGGACCTGACTATCCCACACACCCAGCCTGGGCCTGACTATCTCACACACCCAGACTGGACCTGACTGTCCCACACACCCAGCATGGGCCTGACTGTCCCACACACCCAGACTGGGCCTGACTGTCCCACACACCCAGCCTGGGCCTGACTATCTCACACACCCAGACTGGGCCTGACTGTCCCACACACCCAGCCTGGGCCTGACTGTCTCACACACCCAGACTGGGCCTGACTATCTGACACACCCAGACTGGGCCTGAGTATCCCACACACCCAGCCTGGGCCTGAGTATCTCACACACCCAGCCTGGGCCTGACTATCCCACACACCCAGCCTGGGCCTGACTATCCCACACACCCAGCCTGGGCCTGACTATTTCACACACCCAGACTGGGCCTGACTATCTCACACACCCAGCCTGGGCCTGAGTATCCCACACACCCAGCCTGGGCATGACTATCTCACACACCCAGCCTGGGCCTGACTATCTCACACACCCAGACTGGGCCGGACTGTCCCACACACCCAGCCTGGGCCTGACTATCCCACACACCCAGCCTGGGCCTGACTATCTCACACACCCAGACTGGACCTGACTGTCCCACACACCGGGCATGGGCCTGACTGTCCCACACACCCAGACTGGGCCTAACTATCTCACACACCCAGCCTGGGCCTAACTATCTCACACACCCAGCCTGGGCCTAACTATCTCACACACCCAGCCTGGGCCTAACTATCTCACACACCCAGCCTGGGCCTGACTGTCCCACACACCCAGCCTGGGCCAGACTATCTCACACACCCAGCCTGGGCCTGACTATCTCACATACCCAGCCTGGGCCTGACTATCCTACACACCCAGCCTGGGCCTGACTGTCCCACACACCCAGACTGGGCCTGACTGTCCCACACACCCAGCCTGGGCCTGACTGTCCCACACACCCAGACTGGGCCTGACTATCTCACACACCCAGCCTGGGCCTGACTATCTCACACACCCAGCCCGGGCCTGACTATCTCTCACACCCAGACTGGGCCTGACTGTCGCACACACCCAGCCTGGGCCTGACTGTCCCACACACCCAGACTGGGCCTGACTATCTCACACACCCAGACTGGGCCTGACTGTCCCACACACCCAGCCCGGGCCTGACTATCTCACACACCCAGCCTGGGCCTGATTGTCCCACACACCCAGCCTGGGCCTGAGTATCTCACACACCCAGCCTGGGCCTGACTGTCCCACACACCCAGACTGGGCCTGACTATCTCACACACCCAGCCTGGGCCTGACTATCTGACACACCCAGCCCGGGCCTGACTATCTCTCACACCCAGACTGGGCCTGACTGTCCCACACACCCAGCCTGGGCCTGACTGTCCCACACACCCAGACTGGGCCTGACTATCTCACACACCCAGACTGGGCCTGACTGTCCCACACACCCAGCCCGGGCCTGACTATCTCACACACCCAGCCTGGGCCTGACTGTCCCTCACACCCAGCCTGGGCCTGAGTATCTCACACACCCAGCCTGGGCCTGACTGTCCCACACACCCAGCCTGGGCCTGACTGTCCCACACACCCAGCCTGGGCCTGACTATCCCACACACCCAGCCTGGGCCTGACTGTCCCACCCACCCAGCCTGGGCCTGACTATCCCACACACCTAGCCTGGGCGTGACTATCCCACACACCCAGCCTGGACCTGACTATCTCACACACCCAGCCTGGGCCTGACTGTCCCACACACCCAGCCTGGGCCTGAGTATCTCACACACACAGCCTGGGCCTGACAGTCCCACACACCCAGCCCGGGCCTGACTATCTGACACACCCAGACTGGGCCTGACTGTCCCACACACCCAGCCTGGGCCTGACTGTCCCACACACCCAGACTGGGCCTGACTATCTCACACACCCAGACTGGGCCTGACTGTCCCACACACCCAGCCCGGGCCTGACTATCTCACACACCCAGCCTGGGCCTGACTGTCCCACACACCCAGCCTGGGCCTGAGTATCCCACACACCCAGCCTGGGCCTGAGTATCCCACACACCCAGACTGGGCCTGACTATCTCACACACCCAGACTGGGCCTGACTGTCCCACACACCCAGCCCGGGCCTGACTATCTCACACACCCAGCCTGGGCCTGACTGTCCCACACACCCAGCCTGGGCCTGCGTATCCCACACACCCAGCCTGGGCCTGAGTATCCCACACACCCAGCCTGGGCCTGAGTATCTCACACACCCAGCCTGGGCCTGACTATCCCACACACCCAGCCTGGGCCTGACTATCCCACACACCCAGCCTGGGCCTGACTATCTCACACACCCAGACTGGGCCTGACTATCTCACACACCCAGACTGGGCCTGACTATCTCACACACCCAGCCTGGGCCTGACTATCCCACACACCCAGCCTGGACATGACTATCTCACACACCCAGCCTGGGCCTGACTATCTCACACACCCAGACTGGGCCTGACTATCTCACACACCCAGACTGGGCCTGACTGTCCCACACACCCAGCCTGGGCCTGACTATCCCACACACCCAGCCTGGGCCTAACTATCTCACACACCCAGCCTGGGCCTAACTATCTCACACACCCAGCCCGGGCCTGACTATTTCACACACCCAGCCCGGGCCTGACTATCTCACACACCCAGCCTGGGCCTGACTGTCCCACACACCCAGCCCGGGCCTCACTATCTCACACACCCAGCCTGGGCCTGACTGTCCCACACACCGCTGGCTGATGTCCCACACACACAGCCTGGGCCTGACTGTCCCACACACCCAGCCTGGGCCTGACTGTCCCACACACCCAGCCTGGGCCTGACTATCCCACACACCCAGACTGGGCCTGACTATCTCACACACCCAGCCCGGGCCTGACTATCCCACACACCCAGCCTGGGCCTGACTGTCCCACACACCCAGCCCGGGCCTGACTATCTCACACACCCAGACTGGGCCTGACTGTCCCACACACCCAGCCTGGGCCTGACTATCCCACATACCCAGCCTGGACCGGACTATCCCACATACCCAGCCTGGACCGGACTATCCCACACACCCAGTCTGGGCCTGACTATCCCACACACCCAGCCTGGGCCTGACTGTCCCACACACCCAGCCTGGGCCTGACTATCCCACACACCCCGACTGGGCCTGACTATCCCACACACCCAGCCTGGGCCTGACTGTCTCACACAGCCAGACTGGGCCTGACTGTCCCACACACCCAGCCTGGGCCTGACTATCCCACACACCCAGCCTGGGCCTGACTATCTCACACACCCAGCCTGGGCCTGACTATCTCACACACCCAGACTGGGCCTGACTGTCCCACACACCCAGACTGGGCCTGACTGTCCCACACACCCAGCCTGGGCCTGACTATCCCACACACCCAGACTGGGCCTGACTATCTCACACACCCAGCCCGGGCCTGACTATCCCACACACCCTGACTGGGCCGGACTATCCCACACAGCCAGCCTGGGCCTGACTATCCCACACACCCAGCCTGGGCCTGACTATCTCACACACCCAGCCTGCGCCTGACTATCTCACACACCCAGCCTGGGCCTGACTACCCCACACACCGAGCCTGGGCCTGACTATCCCACACACCCAGCCTGGGCCTGACTATCCCACACACCCAGCCTGGGCCTGACTATCCCACACACCGCTGGCTGATGTCCCATGTCCTACCCTCTGTAAATTTGGCATCATCTAAAACGTTGCTGCTGCGTGGGTTTCCTCTCGGTGCTCTGGTTTCCGCCCACAAGTCCCGAAGGATGTGCTGTTCGGTGAATTGGACATTCTGAATTCTCCCCCTGTGTACCCGAACAGGTGCCGGGGTGTGGCGACTAGGGGCTTTTGACAGTAACTTCATTGCAGTGTTAATGTAAACCTATTTGTGACGATAATAAAGATTATTATTATTAATGTATTTATCAAGATGCCCCTTAAATGTCACTATCGTCCCTGCTTCCACTACCTCCTCCGGTAGCGAGTTCCAGGCACCCACTACCCTCTGGGTAAAAAACTTCCCTCGTACATCTACTCTAATCCTTGCCCCTCTCACCTTAAACCTATGCCCCCTAGTAATTGACCCCTCTACCCCGGGGAAAAGCCTCTGATTTTCCACTCTGTCTATGCCCCTCATAATTTTGTAGACCTCTATCAGGTCGCCCCCTCGACCTCCGTCGTTCCAGTGAGAACAAACCGGGTTTATCCAATCGCTCCTCAGAGCTAATGCCCTCCATACCAGGCAACATTCTGGTAAATCTCTTCTGTACTCTGTCCAAAGCCTCCACATCCTTCTGGTAGTGCGGCGACCAGAATTGAACACGATACTCCCAAGTGTGGCCTAACTATGGTTCTATACAGCTCCCGTACCGGCCTCCCTGAACAGGCGCCGGAATGTGGCGACTAGGGGCCTTTCACAGTCACTTCATTGAAGCCTACTTGTGATAAAAGCGATTATTATTATTATACAGCTGCAACATGACTTGCCAATGCCCCGGCCAATGAAGGCAAGCATGCCGTATGCCTTCTTGACTACCTTCTCCACCTGTGTTGCCCCTTTCAGTGACCTGTGGACCTGTACTCCTAGATCTCTCTGACTGTCAATACTCTTGAGGGTTCGGACTTCCGGGTGCGGCGATGACCAGCTGAGTCGCACGTTTCGGCAGCTCCCGGTGAAACGGACTTTTGGGCTCTTGATAGGAGCCCCAACGGCAATTTGGACGGCTAAAAACACTGTGCGGTAAACCAGAAGGGAATCCCCCCTGGATACGGATGAAAAAAGAAGGAGAAAGTGGCCGGATTGCAGTGGATCCTTTAGAACAGCGGCAAGGAAGGCAAGCAAAAACCAAGATGGCGTCGGAAGGTGGCAGTTTAACATGGGGCCCTGAACAACAAGAGTTCTTGAAATGCTGTGTGGAAGAGCTCAAAAAGGAAATGAAGAAAGAGCTGTTGGCCCCGATACTACAGGCGATCAAAGGGCTAAAGGAGGAACAAAAGACCCAGGAGCGGGAGCTTCGGGTCGTGAAGGCAAAGGCAGCCGAGAATGAGGACGACATACAGGGCCTGGTGGTGAAGACGGAGATGCATGAGGCACATCAGAAACGATGTGTGGAAAGGTTGGAGGCACTGGAGAACAATGCAAGGAGGAACAACCTGAGGATTCTTGGTCTTCCTTAAGGTGTAGAGGGAGCGGACGTCGGGGCATATGTGAGCACGATGCTGCACTCGTTAATGGGAGCGGAGGCCCCGGCGGGTCCGTTGGAGGTGGAGGGAGCATACCGAGTGATGGCGCGAGGACCGAGAGCAGGAGAAATTCCCAGAGCCATAGTGGTGAGATTCCTCCGTTTTAAGGATAAAGAAATGGTCCTTAGATGGGCAAAGAAAACTCGGAGCAGTAAATGGGAGAACGCGGTGATCAGCGTTTATCAAGACTGGAGTGCGGAGGTGGCGAGAAGGAGGGCGAGCTTTAATCGGGCCAAGGCGGTGCTTCATAAAAAGAAGATAAAATTTGGAATGCTGCAACCAGCAAGACTGTGGGTCACATATCGAGGAAGGCACCACTACTTTGAGACGGCGGATGAAGCGTGGACTTTTATTGTGGAAGAAAAACTGGAATGAGCGGGTTATTAAAAAGAAAGTTTGAACAAAGTGGTGGGGCGAATGTGGGGGGCGAAGAGGGGGGTTAAAAAGGGTTTTATGTACTAATCCTGCGATGTGGTAACTTTTCTCTCTTCCACAGGTGGTGATGGGGGGAGGAGGGGAGGTGGAGGAGATGGGGCGTTGGCCATTGGGGGCGGGGCCAAGGGAGAAGCGCGGGCTTGGTTCCCGCGCTATGATAATCATGGCGGGAATAGAGAAGCAGGAAGGAGGGGGCGTCGCACGGTGCGAGCCGAGGTCACGGGGGGGAAGCCGAGGTCGGCCAGAGTTTGCTGACTTCTGGGAGCAACATAGAATCATAATGGGGGGAGTAATTACGCTAGCGGGGGATCTAGCGGGGGTGGGGGGGTGGGAGGGGGGAATTACTGGGTTGCTGCTGCTGGGGAGAGGGGGGAGCTGTTATGGGAGGGGATGGGCGGGGGGGCACCGCCTGGGGGAGATACAGCTGCGTGGGAACTGGGTGAGGAGCTGGAAAAAGGGGATGGCTAATCGACAAGGGGGCGGGGGGGGGTAGGAAGCCCCCCAACCCGGCTGATCACGTGGAACGTGAGAGGGCTGAACGGGCCGATAAAGAGGGCACGGGTACTCGCACACCTTAAGAAACTTAAGGCAGATGTGGTTATGTTACAGGAAACGCACCTGAAACTGATAGACCAGGTTAGGCTACGCAAAGGATGGGTGGGGCAGGTGTTCCATTCGGGGCTAGATGCGAAAAACAGGGGGGGTGGCTATATTAGTGGGGAAGCGGGTCATGTTCGAGGCAAAGACTATAGTGGCAGATAACGGGGGCAGATACGTGATGGTGAGTGGCAAACTACAGGGGGAGACGGTGGTTTTGGTAAACGTATATGCCCCGAACTGGGATGATGCCAATTTTATGAGGCGGATGCTAGGACGCATTCCGGACCTAGAGATTGGAAAGCTGATAATGGGGGGAGATTTTAATACGGTGTTGGAACCAGGGCTGGATAGGTCGAGGTCCAGGACTGGAAGGAGGCCGGCAGCAGCCAAGGTACATAAAGATTTTATGGAGCAGATGGGAGGTGTAGACCCGTGGAGATTTAGCAGACCTAGGAGTAAGGAGTTCTCGTTTTTCTCCTATGTCCATAAAGTCTACTCGCGAATAGACTTTTTTGTGCTGGGAAGGGCGTTGATCCCGAAGGTGAGGGGAACGGAGTATACGGCTATAGCCATTTCGGATCACGCTCCACACTGGGTAGACTTGGAGATAGGGGAGCAAACAGGAGGGCGCCCACCCTGGAGAATGGACATGGGACTAATGGCAGATGAGGGTGTGTGTCTAAGGGTGAGGGGGTGCATTGAAAAGTACTTGGAACTCAATGATAATGGGGAGGTCCAGGTGGGAGTGGTCTGGGAGGCGCTGAAGGCGGTGGTTAGAGGGGAGCTGATATCAATAAGGGTACATAAAGGGAAGCAGGAGAGTAAGGAACGGGAGCGGTTGCTGCAAGAACTTTTGAGGGTGGACAGACAATATGCGGAAGCACCGGAGGAGGGACTGAACAGGGAAAGGCAAAGGCTACATGTAGAATTTGACTTGCTGACTACGGGCACTGCAGAGGCACAATGGAGGAAGGCACAGGGTGTACAGTACGAATATGGGGAGAAGGCGAGCAGGTTGCTGGCACACCAATTGAGGAAAAGGGGAGCAGCGAGGGAAATAGGGGGAGTGAGGGATGAGGAAGGAGAGATGGAGCGGGGAGCGGAGAGAGTGAATGGAGTGTTCAAGACATTTTATAAAAAATTATATGAAGCTCAACCCCCGGATGGGAGGGAGAGAATGATGGGCTTTTTGGATCGGCTGCAATTTCCCAAGGTGGAAGAGCAGGAAAGGGTGGGACTGGGAGCACAGATCGAGGTAGAAGAAGTGGTGAAAGGAATTAAGAGCATGCAGGCGGGAAAGGCCCCAGGACCGGATAGATTCCCAGTCGAATTCTATAGAAAATATGTGGACTTGCTCGCCCCGGTATTGACGAGGACCTTTAATGAGGCAAAGGAAAGGGGACAACTGCCCCCGACTATGTCTGAAGCAACGATATCGCTTCTCTTAAAGAAGGAAAAGGACCCGCTACAATGCGGGTCCTATAGACCTATTTCCCTCCTAAATGTAGATGCCAAGATCCTGGCCAAGGTAATGGCAATGAGAATAGAGGAATGTGTCCCGGGGGTGGTCCACGAGGACCAAACTGGGTTTGTGAAGGGGAGACAGCTGAACACGAATATACGGAGGCTGTTAGGGGTAATGATGATGGCCCCACCAGAGGGGGAAATGGAGATAGTAGTGGCGATGGATGCCGAGAAAGCATTTGATAGAGTGGAGTGGGATTATTTGTGGGAGGTGTTGAGGAGATTTGGTTTTGGAGAGGGGTATGTTAGATGGGTGCAGCTGTTGTATAGGGCCCCAGTGGCGAACGTGGTCACGAATGGACGGGGATCTGCATATTTTCGGCTCCATAGAGGGACAAGGCAGGGATGCCCTCTGTCCCCATTATTGTTTGCACTGGCGATTGAGCCCCTGGCGATAGCGTTGAGGGGTTCCAAGAAGTGGAGGGGAGTACTTAGAGGAGGAGAAGAACACCGGGTATCTTTGTATGCGGACGATTTGTTACTATATGTGGCAGACCCGGCGGAGGGGATGCCAGAAATAATGCGGATACTTGGGGAGTTTGGGGATTTTTCAGGGTATAAATTGAACATGGGGAAAAGTGAGTTGTTTGTGGTGCATCCAGGGGAGCAGAGTAGAGAGATAGAGGACCTACCGTTGAGGAAGGTAACAAGGGACTTTCGTTACCTGGGGATCCAGATAGCCAAGAATTGGGGCACATTGCATAGGTTAAATTTAACGCGGTTGGTGGAACAAATGGAGGAGGATTTCAAGAGATGGGATATGGTATCCCTGTCACTGGCAGGGAGGGTGCAGGCGGTTAAGATGGTGGTCCTCCCGAGATTCCTCTTTGTGTTTCAGTGCCTCCCGGTGGTGATCACGAAGGCTTTTTTTTTAAAAGGATCGAAAAGAGCATCATGGGTTTTGTGTGGGCCGGGAAGACCCCGAGAGTGAGGAAGGGATTCTTACAGCGTAGCAGGGATAGGGGGGGCTGGCACTACCGAGCTTAAGTGAGTATTATTGGGCCGCTAATATTTCAATGGTGAGTAAGTGGATGGGAGAGGAGGAGGGAGCGGCGTGGAAGAGATTAGAGAGGGCGTCCTGTAGGGGGACTAGCCTACAGGCTATGGTGACAGCCCCATTGCCGTTCTCACCGAGGAACTACACCACAAGCCCGGTGGTGGTGGCTACACTGAAGATTTGGGGACAGTGGAGACGGCATAGGGGAAAGACTGGAGCCTTGGGGGGGTCCCCGATAAGAAACAACCATAGGTTTGCCCCGGGGGGAATGGATGGGGGATATGGAATGTGGCAAAGAGCAGGAATAACGCAACTGAAAGATCTGTTTGTGGATGGGAAGTTTGCGAGTCTGGGAGCGCTGACCGAGAAATATGGGTTGCCCCAAGGGAATGTATTTAGGTATATGCAACTGAGGGCTTTTGCGAGGCAACAGGTGAGGGAATTCCCGCAGCTCCCGACACAAGAGGTGCAGGACAGAGTGATCTCAAAGACATGGGTGGGGGATGGTAAGGTGTCAGATATATATAGGGAAATGAGGGACGAAGGGGAGACTATGGTAGATGAACTAAAAGGGAAATGGGAAGAAGAGCTGGGGGAGGAGATCGAGGAGGGGCTGTGGGCAGATGCCCTAAGCAGGGTAAACTCGTCGTCCTCGTGTGCCAGGCTAAGCCTGATTCAGTTTAAGGTATTACACAGGGCGCATATGACTGGAGCACGGCTCAGTAAATTTTTTGGGGTGGAGGATAGGTGTGCGAGGTGCTCGAGAAGCCCAGCGAATCATACCCATATGTTTTGGTCATGCCAGGCACTACAGGGGTTTTGAATGGGGGTGACAAAGGTGCTTTCAAAAGTAGTGGGGGTCCGGGTCGAACCAAGCTGGGGGTTGGCTATATTTGGGGTTGCACAAGAGCCGGGAGTGCAGGAGGCGAGAGAGGCCGATGTTTTGGCCTTTGCGTCCCTAGTAGCCCGGCGCAGGATATTGTTAATGTGGAAAGAAGCCAAGCCCCCGGGGGTGGAGACCTGGATAAATGACATGGCGGGGTTTATAAAGCTAGAGCGGATTAAGTTCGTTCTAAGGGGGTCGGCTCAAGGGTTCACCAGGCGGTGGCAACCGTTCGTCGAATACCTCGCAGAAAGATAGATGGAATGGGAAAAAAGAAGGCAGCAGCCCAGGATGCGGGGGGGGGGGGGGGGGGGGGGGAGGAACCAGAAGGACTCTCAGGGTTGTTAATATATACTGTATAATATGTATAGGTCGTTGCTACAGATAATTATATATTGGACTGTTAAATTATATTTTTGGAGAGTGTTACTTGTGACAAGGCAGTTGCCAATTAGGGTTAGTTTTCATTTTTGTTAATTATTATTTATTCATTTTCTGTTTATAAAATAGGTCATTGTTATTTGTGTTGTTATAATATTGTGTAAAGGATGCACAATGTACTGTGTTGGTTGACCAAAAATTTTCAATGAAATATTAAAAAAAAAAAAAATACCCTTGAGGGTTCTACCATTCACTGTATATTCCCTACCTGCATTAGACCTTCCAAAATGCAGTACCTCACATTTGTCCGGATTAAACTCCATCTGCCATCTCTCCGCCCAAGTCTCCAAACGATCTAAATCCTGCTGTACCCTCTGACAGTCCTCATCGCTATCCGCAATCCCACCAACCTTTGTGTCGTCTGCAAACTTACTAATCAGACCATTACTGATCGGATCATTGCATGTTTTTCACAAGCTAAGATTCAGATGATCCATTGCTGTTTTTCAGAGATACCGCTTCAGAGTCTCGCCTCCATGCCCTTCCTCAAGTTACTGAATATGAAATCCAACCCATTGGCCGTTGGAACGCAGACAGCTCAGCAGACGGTATTACCCTTTGAATTACTGACGGCGGATGAATAGTTTACGTGGACTGGACACCAGAGCTTGTTTGGAGTGAACAATACCATCGGGAATTTCCCAGAAATCCAGGATTGTGTGTGGCAAAGAGTGGCATTTTCCCAAAGGGGGACATCCAGCTGTGCCAATCGGGAAATCCGCCTTCAGAGATCGATTGGATGGTTGTAACCAATCAGCAGTAAAGTCTTCTGGAGCCTTTTATTTATTTGATGTGACAGCCTTTTTTACAAATCGAGCAATTGGATGATGAATTATTCCGATTTACAAATAGTTTGATCGTAACATTTGGAATTATTTTGACTTATGAAATACTTGGAATCTGCTTTCCCTCATTAGCTTTCTGTCGTTCCGGAGAATTATTTAAATTATTTAAATAACTTTTCCCGGGTCAAATGGGGAGCACTTGAAATAACAATTATCGCCCCGGAGTCTCTCCTTTAAACTGTTAATGTAAAATGGTTATTGCATGATGGTTAATAGTGATGGGTTCACAGTGAAATTGAGCTGATCGAATTAAAGAGCTGATGTGTTTATGGTGGATGTGTATATCAGTGTATCCAATGAGTCCGCAGCAGTATCCAGAGCATTAAGTGTAACCTGTTGGTACAATCCACTGTGTATCTGACGCAGGACAATGTCTAACTCCTGGATAAAGTACACTGTATCACAGCCAATGAAATAAAAAGATTCCATCTAAAGTTTCAAAATTACGGAATCTTTCCAGTGCAGGCCATTTGGTCCGGTTAAAATCCCGGACCAGATCCCATAAGACGTAGGAGCAGAATTAGGCCACTCGGCCCATCGAGTCTGCTCCGCCATTCAATCATGGCTGATATTTTCTCATCCCCATTCTCCTGCCTTCACCCCATAACCCCTGATCCCCTTATTAATCAAGAACCTAGGGGCAGCACGGTGGCACAGTGGGTTAGCACTGCTGCCTCACGGCGCCAAGGTTCCAGGTTCGATCCCGGCCCTGGGTCACTGTCTGTGTGGAGTTTGCACATTCTCCCTGTGTTTGCGTGGGTTTAACCCCCACAACCCAAAGATGTGCAGGGTGGGTGGATTGGCCACGCTAAATTGCCCCTTAATTGGAAAAAAGGAATTGGACACTCTGAATTTAAAAAAAAAATTAATCAAGAACCTATCTATCTCTGTCTTAAAGACACTCAGTGATTTGGCCTCCACAGCCTTCTGCGACAAAGAGTTCCACAGATTCACCACCCTCTGGCTGAAGAAATTCTTCCTCATCTCTGTTTCAAAGGATCGTCCCTTTAGTCTGAGGTTGTGTCCTCGGGTTCTAGTTTTTCCTACAAGTGGAAACATCCTCTCCACGTCTACTCTATCCAGGCCTCGCAGTATCCTGTAAGTTTCAATAAGATCCCCCCCCTCATCCTTCTAAACACCAACGAGTACAGACCCAGAGTCCTCAACCGTTCCTCATACGACAAGCTCTTCATTCCAGGGATCATTCTTGTGAACCTCCTCTGGACCCTTTCCAAGGCCAGCACATCCTTCCTTAGATACGGGGCCCAAAACTGCTCACAATACTCCAAATGGGGTCTGACCAGAGCCTTATCCAGCCTCAGAAGTACCTCCCAACAGTTGTTAGGATACTGGTTGAGGGCCTCAAACACTTTTTAAAATGTTCAAACTGTAAGGAAAGGATACTTCGCTCCAGGAGTGAGTCCGTTGACCAATGGGGATTGGAGGCGCGATTCTCCCAAAGGGAGACAAAGGGCACGATTCTCCACTCCCGCGCCGGTTGGGAGAATCGCCTGGGCCGCCAAAATTTCCGGGGACACCGGTCCGACGCCCTCCCGCGATTCTCCCAAGCGGTGGGAACGGCTCGGTCGAGTTTCGCAGGCCGGAGAATCGCCGGAGACACCGAAAATGGTGATTCTCCGGCACCCCCGCTATTCTGAGGCCCGGATGGGCCGAGCGGCCAGGCCAAAACAGCGGGCTTCCCCCGGCGCCGTCCACACCTGGTCGCTGCAGTCGTGGGCGGTGCGTGAACGCTGGGGGGGCGGCCTGTGGGGGACGAGGGGGGATCCTGCACCGGGCTTCACCTGGAATGTTGGGTGGCCCACGATTGGTGCCCACCGATCGTCGGGCCGTCCTCTCTGAAGGAGGACCTCCTTCCTTCCGCGGCCCCGCAAGTTCCGTCCGCCATCTTCTTGCGGGGCGGACTTAGAGAGGACGGCAACAACGCATGCGCGGGTTGGCATGCGCGGATGACGTCCGTTATGTGCAGCCGGCCGCGTCAACTATGCGGCGCCGCTTTTACGCGGGCGACAAGGCCTGGCGAGGGTAGATGACGCGGCCCCGATACTGGCCCATTGTCAGGGCCTGACTCGGTCAGGACCGGGGCCATTCCGCGCCGTCCTGAACCTCAACGCCGTTCACGACGGCGCGGCCACTTCGGCGTGGGAGTGGAGAATCCCGCCCAAAGTCCCGACGCTGGAGTGAAAACCAGAGTGTTTCACTCCTATTCTCCCGCCCCCTGGGGGCTCGGAGCGGCGTCACGTCTTTTACACATGCTGGGCCTTGGCGCCGCATGAAAAGCGGCGCCGCGTAAATGGCATCACCCGCGCATGCGCAGTTGCCGTCCTATCCGAGGCCGCTCCGCAAGAAGGTGGCGGATGGATCTGGCGGTGCGGCGGAGGAAAGGTCCTCCTTCAGAGAGGTCGGCACGCCGATCGGTGGGCACCGATCGCGGGTCAGACTCCATCGGAGGCCCTCCCCGGTGCAGGCACCCCCCTCCCCCCCACAGGCCGCCCCCCCAGCGTTCCCACGCCGTTCCTGCCGGCAGCGACCAGGTGTGGCCGGCGCCGGCGGGAACCTGTCGTGTTGGGCAGGCCGCTCGGCCCATCCGGGCCGGAGAATCGCCGCTCGCCTTTTGCAAACGGTGAGCGCCGATTCTCTGGGCGGCCAGCCGTGATTCTCGCCGCGCCGGTTTGGGGAGGTGGGAGAATCGCGTTGGGGTGGCAGGGCGGGATCGCGCGGCGCTCTGCCGATTCTCCCACCCTGCCGTGGGGGGGGGGGGGGGGGGGGGGGGGGAGAATACCGCCCAAGGAATACAAAAACAAACGTTATTCTTTGTTTAATAAATATTTTTATTCAAGAAACGTGCAGTTTAACACATTCAAAAACACTCCAACAGAATATATACAAATTGTTATTGAAAAAAAATACTCCCAAGACCCAACCATCCAATCCCCCCCAATACTCCCAATCCCCCCAATACTCCCAATCCCCCCCAATACTCCCAATCCCCCCAATACTCCCAATCTCCCCAATCCCCCCAATACTCCCAATCCCCCCAATACTCCCTATCCCCCCAATACTCCCAATCTCCCCAATCCCCCCAATACTCCCAATCTCCCCAATCCCCCCAATACTCCCAATCCCCCCAATACTCCCAATCCCCCCCAATACTCCCAATCCCCCCAATACTCCCAATCCCCCCAATACTCCCAATCTCCCCAATACTCCCAATCCCCTCCAATACTCCCAATCCCCCCCAATACTCCCAATCCCCCCCAATACTCCCAATCCCCCCAATACTCCCAATCCCCCCAATACTCCCAATCCCCCCAATACTCCCAATCCCCCCCAATACTCCCAATCCCCCCCAATACTCCCAATCCCCCCAATACTCCCAATCCCCCCCCAATACTCCCAATCCCCCCAATACTCCCAATCCCCCCAATACTCCCAATACCCCCAATACTCCCAATCCCCCCCAATACTCCCAATCCCCCCAATACTCCCAATACCCCCCAATACTCCCCAATACTCCCAATCCCCCCAATACTCCCAAAAACCCCCAATACTCCCAATACTCCCAATCCCCCCCCAATACGCCCAATCTCCCCAATCCCCCCAATACTCCCAACCCCCCAATCCTCCCCCCAATTCTCCCAATCCCCCAATCCCTCCCCCAATACTCCCAATCCCCCTCAATACTCCCAATCCCCCCCAATACTCCCAATCCCCCCCAACACTCCCAATCCCCCCACAATACTCCCCCCATTACTCCCAATACCCCCCAATACTCCCAATACCCTCCAATACCCTCCAATACTCCCACTCCCCCCCAATACTCCCAATCCCCCCAAATACTCCCAATCCCCCCCAATACTCCCAATCCCCCCAATACTCCCAATCCCCCCAATACTCCCAATCCCCCCAATACTCCCAATACCCCCAATACTCCCAATCCCCCCCAATACCCCATTAATACTCCCAATCCCCCCCCAATACCCCCAATCCCTTCCCCAATCCCCCACAATACTACCAACCCCCCCAATACTCCCAACCCCTCCCCAGTACTCCCAATCCCCCCAATACTCCCAATCCCCCCAATACCATCCAACACTCCCTATCCCCCCAATACCCCCCCAATCCCTCCCCCAATACTCCCAATCCCCCCCAATACTCACAATACCCACCTCCCAATACTCCCAATCCCCCCCAATACTCGCAATCCCCCCCAATACTCCCAATCCCCCCCAATACTCCCAATCCCCCCCAATACTCCCAATCCCCCCACAATACTCCCAATACCCACCCCCAATACTCCCAATACTCCCAATCCCCCCCCAATACTCCCAATCCCCCCCAATACTCCCAATCCCCCAATACTCCCAATCCCCCCAATCCCTCCCCCAATACTCCCAATCCCCCCCAATACTCCCAATACCCACCTCCCATTACTCCCAATGCCCCCCAATACTCCCAATACCCTCCAATACTCCCAATCCCCCCCCAATACTCCCAATCCCCCCCAATACTCCCAATCCCCCCCAATACTCCCAATCCCCCCCAATACTCCCAATCCACCCAATACTCCCAATACCCCATTAATACTCCCAATCCCCCCCAATACCCCCAATCCCTTCCCCAATCCCCCCCAATACTACCAACCCCCCCAATACTCCCAACCCCTCCCCAGTATTCCCAATCCCCCCAATACTCCCAATCCCCCAATACTCCCAATCCCCCTCAATAGATCCCCAAAACTCCCAATCTCCCCCAATACTCCCAATCCTACCCCAATACTCCCAATCCCCCCCAATACTCCCAATCCCCCCCAATACTCCCAATCCCCCAATACTCCCAATCCCCCCCAATAGATCCCCAAAACTCCCAATCTCCCCCCGATACTCCCAATCCTCCCCCAATACTCCCAACCCCCCCAATACCCCCTATCCCCCCAATACTCCCTATCCCCCCCAATACTCCCAATACCCACCCAATACTCCCTATCCCCCCAATACTCCCAATCTTCCCAATCCCCCCAATACTCCCAATCCCCCCCAATCCCCCCCCAATTCTCCCAATCCTCCCCCCAATTCTCCCAATCTCCCCCAATACTCCTAATCCCCCCCAACACTCCCAATCCCCCAATCCCTCCCCCAATACTCCCAATCCCCCCACAATACTCCCCCCAATACTCCCAATCCCCCCAATACTCCCAATACCCCCCCAATACCCCCCATTACTCCCAATACCCCCCAATACTCCCAATACCCCCCAATACTCCCAATCCCCCCAATACTCCCAATCCCCCCCAATACTCCCAATCCCCCCAATCCCCCCCAATACTCCCAATCCCCCCCAATACCCCATTAATACTCCCAATCCCCCCCAATACTCCTAATCCCCCCAATACTCCCAATCCCCCCAATCCCACCCAATACCCCCCAATACTCCCAATCCCCCCACCAATACTCCTAACACCCCCCAATACTCCCAATACCCCCCCAATAACTGGCCACGGCCAAGTCCTTAAAGAAAGTGATGAATGGCTTCCACCTGGAATGAATCCTTCCTCCCATCTCTGATCATCTTTTTCAATTTCAGAAACTCTGACTAGTCCGCCAACCGTGCCGAGACCGCTGGCGGAGACGGCGGCCTCCATCCCAGCAGGACCAGGCCATCGGGGGGCGCCGGCCAGGACATCAGCCTCCTTCGCCTCCAGCAGCTCTGGTGTATCCGACACCCCGAGGATCACCACCAATGGGCACGGCACAAATTGGTGACAGTCGTGACATCACCCCCAATTTTAAATGCTGCCTGAATTGGCCCCAAATTCTGAGGGACGCCACTGGGCTTGTGGAGAACCTGGTCGGAGAGAACGGAGGAAGGGCTGTAATGAACACCCTCAGACACAAATCTTCACAGGAAGCCTCCCCTATCTGCCCCTGGGACCTCGGTGCCGTGAGGCAGCAGTGCTAACCACTGCACCACCGTGCCGCCTTCTCTTGATTTTTGTTGTCTGTTGCCACATCTCGGTGTGTCCTCAGGATGAACACCCGGAGGCAGCATGTCACCCGCTTTGCTGTGCCACCCTGTCTGTCCGCTGCCCTCGAGATGCACTGGTGTTATGAGGGAGGAGGGGGTTCAGAAGAACTGGAGACCGCTGACGGCTCCTTGGCTGCAGGCCCCGGGTTGGCCTCTGGCGCTTCCTCCTCCCTGATGGTGCCCGTAGGGCCCTGGGGGTCTCCGTGGGACGGAGGGCCACCTGGAGTGAGTCCAGAAGCTTCTGAGCCATTTGGTTTTGGCAGTCCTGGTACAAAAGGTGAAGTCACACGGGATCAGGGGTGAGCTGGCAAGGTGGATACAGAACTGGCTAGGTCATAGAAGGCAGAGAGTAGCAATGGAAGGATGCTTTTCTAATTGGAGGGCTGTGACCAGTGGTGTTCCACAGGGATCAGTGTTGGGACCTTTGCTCTTTGTAGTATATATAAATGATTTGGAGGAAAATGTAACTGGTCTGATTAGTAAGTTTGCAGACGACACAAAGGTTGGTGGAATTGCGGATAGCGATGAGGACTGTCAGAGGATACAGCAGGATTTAGATTGTTTGGAGACTTGGGCGGAGAGATGGCAGATGGAGTTTAATCCGGACAAATGTGAGGTAATGCATTTTGGAATGTCTAATGCAGATAGGGAATATACAGTGAATGGTAGAACCTTCAAGAGTATTGACAGTCAGAGAGATCTAGGAGTACAGGTCAACAGGTCACTGAAAGGGGCAACACAGGTGGACAAGGTAGTCAAGAAGGCATACAGCATGCTTGCCTTCATTGACCGGGGCATTGAGTATAAGAATTGGCAAGTCATGTTGCAGCTGTATAGAATCTTAGTTAGGCCACACTTGGAGTATAGTGTCCAATTCTGGTCGCCACACTACCAGAAGGATGTGGAGGCTTTAGAGAGGGTGCAGAAGAGATTTACCAGAATGTTGCCTGGTATGGAGGGCATTAGCTATCAGGAGAGTGTAATGTTCTTGTTGGATGGTCTGATTTATGACAAGAACACTTGTAGTTAAAGTTATAAATGATTTATTAAGATTAACTGGGGGTAAACCATATACAAGATGACAGATGAACAACAAAATCATGAACATGCAAGCTCCCTCTTTTACTTCCTCCAGCCAGTGTCTGATCTGCTGACTTTACATTCACTTGTATCCTAGTGAGACTCCTCGTGGTCAGTTGGTGAATTAAACACAGTTATGGTATCACTACATCCCCTTTGAAGGAATAAATTAATACATAGTTTGGCCAAATATTCCAAATCTATAAATTGAATACGTTGCAGGAAAGGATGTCCCGAAGCGTGGTACATTGGTGAGACCATGCAGACACTGCAACAACGAATGAACGGACATCGCGCGACAATCACTAGGCAGGAATGTTCCCTTCCAGTCGGGGAACACTTCAGCAGTCAAGGGCATTCAGCCTCTGATCTCCGGGTAAGCGTTCTCCAAGGCGGCCTTCAGGACGCGCGACAACGCAGAATCGCCGAGCAGAAACTTATAGCCAAGTTCCGCACACATGAGTGCGGCCTCAACCGGGACCTTGGATTCATGTCGCATTACATTCACCCCCCCCCACCATCTGGCCTGCGAAATCCTACCAACTGTCCTGGCTTGAGACAATTCGCACCTCTTTAACCTGGGGTTACCCCATCTCTGGATCTGTAAAGACTAAATTACCTACAATGCTCGCATTCAAAGCATTGTTTGGCATCTTTGACTTTGTAAATATATGTTTCTGGAACATACCAGCGCTCCGAAAGCGAATGATTCGAAACAAACCTGTTGGACTTTAACCTGGTGTTGTAAGACTTCTTACTATAAATTGAGTCGATCAGATTTTCTCCTGACTCTGGCTGATCATCTCAAAGTTTGACCTTGCTGCTCAGAACTTGTAGATTCAATGTTCTCCGTGCCATTCTCATGTTCAGGAGCTGCTGAACTAGCTGTCACTGCAGCTGGCGGTGATTCTAACGTAGATTCATCATCCATCACGCTGTTGTGAAAGTCTCCTCTGGTTTTCATGAGCGTGCGACAATTTCTTCTTAAAACCAGCCTTTCCCCTGTCTGTATATTGGAGGAACGAGGTGCTACTTCGTCAAGTACAATGGCCTTTTCCGACCACTTGCCTGGATTTTCCACTCTCACAATGTCATCACTGCTCAGGGGTGGTACAGTTATCGACACTCGATCATAGAACTGCTTTTGTTTTGCTTTAATGTTTTGCATTTCCTGCAGTACCACTGCATTCTCCTCCTTTTCCAAATTTGGAAGTGTGGTATGCTTAATAATATGTACACCTTTTCCATTGACTTGAAGGGACAGCGGACTCGACGAGACGTGATTGAAGTCATACGTGAAATCATACGTGACCACTCTTTACAGCTGAAACAAGGACCGTTGTCACTCACAAGACGAATAAAGATTATTATTATATACGAGTGAGACTCCCAGTGGTCAGTCAGTGAGTTAATAATAATAATAATAATCTTTATTAGTGTCACAAGTCGGCTTACATTAACACTGCAATGAACTTACTGTGAAAAGCCCCTAGTCGCCACATTCCGGCGCCTGTTCAGGTACACAGAGGGAGAATTCAGAATGTCCAATTCACCTAACAGCACGTCTTTTGGGGACGTCTTTCTGGAAACCCACACAGACACGGGGAGAACGTGCTGACTCCGCACAGACACTGACCCAAGCTGGGAATCGAACCTGGGACCCTGGTGCTGTGAAGCAACAGTGCTAACCACTGTGCTACCGTGCCGCCCATGATATAACTACAGAGAGGTGGGCAGCACGGTGGCGCAGTGGTTAGCACTGCTGCCTCACAGCGCCGAGGTCCCAGGTTCGATCCCGGCCCTGGGTCACTGTCCGTGTGGAGTTTGCACATTCTCCCCGTGTTTGCGTGGGTTTCACCCCCACAACACAAAGATGTGCAGGGGGGGGCGGATTGGCCGCGCTAAATTGACCCTTAATTGGAAAAAATGAATTGGCTACTCAAAATTTATTTAAAAAAATAAAAATAACTACAGCGAGGTTGGATAAACTCGGTTTGTTCTCACTGGAACGAAGGAGGTTGAGGGGCGACCTGATAGAGGTCTACAAAATTATGAGGGGCATAGACAGAGTGGATAGTCAGAGGCTTTTCCCCAGGGTAGAGGGGTCAATTACTAGGGGGCATAGGTTTAAGGTGCGAGGGGCAAGGTTTAGAGGAGAAGTTTTTTTACACAGAGGGTAGTGGGTGTCTGGAACACGCTGCTGGAGGAGGTGGTGGAAGCAGGTGCATTAATGACGTTAAAAAGACATCTTGACAAATACATGGATAGGATGGGAATAGAGGGATACGGACCCAGGGAGTGTGGAAGATTGTAGTTTAGTCGGGCAGCATGGTCGGCACGGGCTTGGAGGGCCGAAGGGCCTGTTCCTGTGCTGTACATTGTTCCTTTGTTCTTTGTCTGCACCGTGGTGTCGACGTCCTCAGTGACAGGGCCATGCTGTGCAGTGCCTCGGCAGTGCCCACTTACATCTGGGACACGTCCACAGTGACTGAGACATGATGTCAAGGCCCTCAGTCATGGTCGTCACAGACTGAGTCATGCCTTGGACATCAGCACTCAAGACACAGACATCGTGCTCCAGGCTTTTCATTGCGGTCGCCATCCTCGCAGTGTTGGTCTCGATGCCACACGTTGCCCATCCTCGCAGTGTTGGCCTCGATGCCACACGTTGCCCATCCTCGCAGTGTTGGCCTCGAGGCCACACATTGCCCATCCTCGCAGTGTTGGCCTCGATGCCACACGTTGCCCATCCTCGCAGTGTTGGCCTCGAGGCCACACATTGCCCATCCTCGCAGTGTTGGCCTCGATGCCACACATTGCCCATCCTCGCAGTGTTGGTCTCGATGCCACACGTTGCCCATCCTCGCAGTGTTGGCCTCGATGCCACACGTTGCCCATCCTCGCAGTGTTGGCCTCGATGCCACACATTGCCCATCCTCGCAGTGTTGGCCTCGATGCCACACATTGCCCATCCTCGCAGTGTTGGTCTCGATGCCACACATTGGCCATCCTCGCAGTGTTGGCCTCGAGGCCACACATTGCCCATCCTCGCAGTGTTGGTCTCGAGGCCACACATTGCCCATCCTCGCAGTGTTGGCCTCGATGCCACACATTGGCCATCCTCGCAGTGTTGGTCTCGATGCCACACATTGCCCATCCTCGCAGTGTTGGCCTCGATGCCACACATTGCCCATCCTCGCAGTGTTGGCCTCGATGCCACACATTGCCCATCCTCGCAGTGTTGGTCTCGATGCCACACATTGGCCATCCTCGCAGTGTTGGCCTCGAGGCCACACATTGCCCATCCTCGCAGTGTTGGCCTCGATGCCACACATTAGCCATCCTCGCAGTGTTGGCCTCGATGCCACACGTTGCCCATCCTCGCAGTGTTGGCCTCGATGCCACACATTGCCCATCCTCGCAGTGTTGGCCTCGATGCCACACATTGGCCATCCTCGCAGTGTTGGCCTCGATGCCACACGTTGCCCATCCTCGCAGTGTTGGCCTCGATGCCACACATTGCCCATCCTCGCAGTGTTGGCCTCGATGCCACACATTGCCCATCCTCGCAGTGTTGGCCTCGATGCCACACATTGGCCATCCTCGCAGTGTTGGCCTCGATGCCACACATTGCCCATCCTCGCAGTGTTGGCCTCGATGCCACACATTGCCCATCCTCGCAGTGTTGGTCTCGATGCCACACATTGGCCATCCTCGCAGTGTTGGCCTCGATGCCACACGTTGCCCATCCTCGCAGTGTTGGCCTCGATGCCACACATTGCCCATCCTCGCAGTGTTGGTCTCGATGCCACACATTGCCCATCCTCGCAGTGTTGGTCTCGATGCCACACGTTGCCCATCCTCGCAGTGTTGGCCTCGATGCCACACATTGGCCATCCTCGCAGTGTTGGCCTCGATGCCACACATTGCCCATCCTCGCAGTGTTGGCCTCGATGCCACACGTTGCCCATCCTCGCAGTGTTGGCCTCGATGCCACACATTGCCCATCCTCGCAGTGTTGGCCTCGATGCCACACATTGCCCATCCTCGCAGTGTTGGCCTCGATGCCACACATTAGCCATCCTCGCAGTGTTGGCCTCGATGCCACACATTGCCCATCCTCGCAGTGTTGGCCTCGATGCCACACATTGCCCATCCTCGCAGTGTTGGCCTCGATGCCACACATTGGCCATCCTCGCAGTGTTGGCCTCGAGGCCACACATTGGCCATCCTCGCAGTGTTGGCCTCGATGCCACACATTAGCCATCCTCGCAGTGCTGGTCTCGATGCCACACATTGGCCATCCTCGCAGTGTTGGCCTCGATGCCACACATTGCCCATCCTCGCAGTGCTGGTCTCGATGCCACACATTGCCCATCCTCGCAGTGTTGGCCTCGATGCCACACATTGGCCATCCTCGCAGTGCTGGTCTCGATGCCACACATTAGCCATCCTCGCAGTGTTGGCCTCGATGCCACACATTGCCCATCCTCGCAGTGCTGGTCTCGATGCCACACATTGGCCATCCTCGCAGTGTTGGCCTCGATGCCACACATTGCCCATCCTCGCAGTGTTGGCCTCGAGGCCACACATTGCCCATCCTCGCAGTGTTGGTCTCGATGCCACATTGTTGTCACCACCTCCTGTGCCCCTGGCCTTTGGGCCTTCTCCAATCGGCCTTGCGGGAGTGTTGCTGACATCCCTTCTTGAATGTCATGGCTGTGTCCTATCATCTGCATCAGCTCTGGGAGAGCCTTGTGCAGAGGCGCGCCGACTAACCGGGACCCAGCTGTGTCCTGGGATCCAGCAGACCGCTGAGTCCCCTGGATGTCCCTGCCTCCTCCCGCCGTGCATCAGCAACTGTGTGGTGCTCTCCAGACTGTGCCCAGAAGCCCGTCCACTAATGCTGCCCACCGGTGTGTGTGTCTCTGAGCTGGTGGAAGGTGCGGGTGATAGATGTGACGCCTCGACGGTATTCTCCTCGGAGCTCTCCTCCGAGGTGTCTCTTGGTGGCTGGGGGAGGGGAAACTATGCCAGGTGGCCCAGCCCCATCAGGTGGAGATCCTGCGGGACAATGGAGATGTGGTCAGTGAGAGGGAAGGATCATTTTGTCCGAAATGAACCACTCATTAGACAGGTCATCTGGGTGAAGGGGCAGTAGATTATCACCTCTGTGGTGCAAGCCAGCCTTGCTGTCGGTGAATGCTCTCTCCTCGGTCAATCCCGCAGTCTCCGGGGTCCGTTCCTCATAGTGGGTGAGAACTCGGATCTCTGATACTCCGCCCTCCGTCTTGGCCCTCTCCCGTTTATTATGGTCCATCTCCTCCTGCGGGGACCAAGAGGGGGCTTTGTGCGCCACACGCTTGATGGGTCAGGGGTGTCTATAGAGGTGGCCTGTGTGGGCGCCGCACCTGGGAATGAAGGGTTTGTGCTGGGGGATGCCAGGGGGTACTGAGGAGGAAGCATGAAGATTGGATGTGGTAATGGCGCCAGGTGTCAGCAGTGTTTTTGTTTGGGGGGGGTTGGGAATCTGAGGGGTGGCAGACGGAACTGATGCCAGGAGAGAGGTGGTAACTTACCCTTGCAGATCAGTGGAGGTCATTGGTCTCCTTCCGGTATTGGATGGCTGGTCCTCCTGGTCATGTTGCCCGCACTGACCCCCAGCTGGTATTGGTGACCCTGCTGATGGTCCTGCCACGCTCATGGGGGAACAGGATGTCCCGTCTCGCATTGTCGACGTTGAGAAGCTTGTCCAGGCTGGCATCCCCAAAGTGTGGAGCAGGTCCGCGTGCTGCCATGCTTGTGTGTCGACTGGGAGTGGTGAGGGAGCGTTTAAAAAAACAGCTCCCTCTTCTTAGAGTGGTTTCACAGGTCGGCGCAACATCGAGGGCCGAAGGGCCTGTACTGCGCTGTAATGTTCTATGTTCTATGTTAGCGACGAGTCTGGCGAATCAAATGGCAAGGCAGCCAGTGTTAAGTAATGGGTTCAGAGACATTCCAATTAGTTGTCTCATTTATGTTAAGTATCCAATAATTGACACTGATATGTAAAGGGCCTTCAGGTGGCCTTTGTGTCAGGTGATGGGATGTTAGAGTTTTGTGCAGAGTCTGTTGAAGTAAATTAAAGGTGTTTGTGGAAAAGGAGCAGAACCTTTGACTCTTTATACAACAGCAGCTAAGCGTCTAACAAATGGTAGCAGAGGGCAGTTGCTGTGCTAATGTGAAGAGTTGAAAGATACAACTTTTCCAGATCAAACCAAGGAGTGAGTGAGGAGAAAAAACAAAAACCAAAGATACATGGCTGAACCCAGGATAAAGATGGCTGGATATGACTATCCCCCTTATATTCTGAAAGGGGATCGTACGACCAATGGAGAAGTGCAGTAGTTATGTGGACTAAAGTAACTGCCTTGGGAAAGAGAAAACAAGGTATGGCATTGACTCTTTCTCTACCTTATGACAGTAAAATCCGAAACAAAGTGCTTTCTGAGCTGGAATTGGAAAGGTTAGGCTCAGAAGAAGGTCTGGAGACTCTATTACGTTACATGGATAAGATTTATAAGAAAGATGACTTGTTAAATGCGTATGAAGCATGGTCGGATTTTGATAAGTTCCAGAAAATAGAGGAATTCTCCATGGAAGACTATATAATGGAATTTGGCAGACTATATAAAAGGCTGCAGAAACACAACCTGGAATTTCCACAGTCTGTGTTGGCCTTTAAATTACTTGACTGTGCTAGAGTGAGCAACATGGATAGGCTCCTGGTTTTGACAGGAGTTCAGTTTACTGATAAGGATACCTTATTCGAACAGATGACAGAAACTTGAAAAAGGTTTCTGGGGAAACATTCAATTCCGATGGCTCTGATGACCCAAATAGATCAGCCTGCAATAAAACAGAATATGGAAGCTACACTACTAACAGGATGGCGAAATTGTATGGCTACAAACAGGTTCCAAGAATATAGAAGGAGATCGGGACCCAGAAACTCTGAAGACAGAAACCCAGTTAGAACCTACAATAGGAAAATGAACCCCAGAAATGCCCGGGGAATGATAAATCGATGTTTTCAAATAACAAAGAACAAAGGAAAGTACAGCACAGGAACAGGCCCTTCGGCCCTCCAAGCCTGTGCCGACCATGCTGCCCGACTAAACTACAATCTTCTACACTTCCTGGGTCCGTATCCCTCTATTCCCATCCTATTCATGTATTTGTCAAGATGCCCCTTAAATGTCACTATCGTCCCTGCTTCCACCACCTCCTCCGGTAGCGAGTTCCAGGCACCCACTACCCTCTGCGTAAAAAACTTGCCTCGTACATCTCCTCTAAACCTTGCCCCTCTCACCTTAAACCTATGCCCCCTAGTAATTGACCCCTCTACCCCGGGGAAAAGCCTCTGACTATCCACTCTGTCTATGCCTCTCGTAATTTTGTAGACCTCTATCAGGTCGCCCCTCAACCTCATTCGTTCCAGTGAGAACAAACCGAGTTTATTCAACCGCTCCTCATAGCTAATGCCCTCCATACCAGGCAACATTCTGGTAAATCTCTTCTGCACCCTCTCTAAAGCCTCCACATCCTTCTGGTAGTGTGGCGACCAGAATTGAACTCCAAGTGTGGCCTAACTCAGGTTCTATACAGCTGCAACATGACTTGCCAATTCTTATACTCAATGCCCCGGTCAATGAAGGCAAGCATGCCGTATGCCTTCTTGACTACCTTCTCCACCTGTGTTGCCCCTTTCAGTGACCTGTGGACCTGTACACCTAGATCTCTTTGACTTTCAATACTCTTGAGGGTTCTACCATTCACTGTATATTCCCTACCTGCATTAGACCTTCCAAAATGCATTACCTGATGCATTGTGACTCTCAATACCATTATGCTTTCAACTGTCCAAAGCGTTATGATAGAGTGTTTGAAGCGACACATGACACGGAAGAGTCAGAAGAGGAAAAAGATAGTGACCAGAAAGAAGGCATTGTTCTATTAACAAGCAGTTTTACGTCGGTAATGAGGGTGTTGGTTGCAGAATCCTTCAACTGTGCTGTATTGGACAGTGGCTGCATATCTACTGTGTGTGGAATTGACTGTTTAAAATGTTACCTGGACTCTTTGAATGCTGAAAATCGTAACAAGGTTAAGGAATTTGAAAGTTCCACAAGTTTCAGGTTTGGGGATGATAATACTCTGAAGTCGCTGAAAAGAGTGATGATCCCTTGCAATATTGCCGGAGTGAATCATTTCATTAGCACGGATGTTGTATCAAGTGAGATACCTTTGCTTCTGAGCAGACCGTCGATGAAGAAAGCACACATGAAACTGG
Organism: Scyliorhinus torazame; assembly: GCF_047496885.1. Taxonomy (NCBI): domain Eukaryota; kingdom Metazoa; phylum Chordata; class Chondrichthyes; order Carcharhiniformes; family Scyliorhinidae; genus Scyliorhinus; species Scyliorhinus torazame. Next base: position 41,262,719 of record NC_092734.1, on the reverse strand, counting down.
ATATGGAACAGGATAAGGCAACAGTTTTTGGAAAGACGGTGGACTTACAATTTACACAGTCGGGACACTATTGTATTCCATTACTGACAAATAATATTTCAGGTACAGTTGTTCAGGATGTGTTATTGGCAAATGAAAATGAAGCTTTAGCTGATAAAAAGCTTGTTGTATTAAAAATACATAGGCAATTTACACATCCATCTCCTCGGAGGCTGAAAAATTTATTAAAGGATGCAGGGGTAAGGGATGAAAACTATTCTAAGCTAATAGAACAGGTTAGTGATCACCGTGAAGTTTGTAGGAAGTACAGAAGGACACCAGCACGACCTATGGTAATCCTACCTTTGGCCAGGGATTTTAACGCCATTGTGGCCATGGACTTTAAAATCTGGGATAAAGCCAATAATATATTTATTTTGCATTTTGTAAATTTAGCAACCAGATTTAGTCAATCAACGATTGTACGAAGTAAAGAAAAGAGAGTAATTCTGGATCAAATTGTGTAAAAATGGATAGGGACAGGAATGGGCCCACCGGCCAAAATCCTTATGGACAATGGGGGAGAATTTGCTCATGATGAGTTTAGGGATATGTGTGAAAACGTGACTATCACAGTTCTGAATACGGCTGCAGAAAGCCCATTTAGTAATGGTGTGTGTCCCTAAAGTCATGTTTCCATTAATTCGCGCCCACAATGACTCAAATGATCTACTCTCTTGCAATCAGGGGAGCACGGTAGCACAGTGGTTAGCACAGTTGCTTCACAGCTCCAGGTTCAATTCCCGGCTTGGGTCACTGTCTGTGCGGAGTCTGCACGTTCTCCCAGTGTCTGCGTGGGTTTCCTCCGGGTGCTCCGGTTTCCTCCCACAGTCCAAAGATGTGCAGGTTAGGTGGATTGGCCGTGATATATTGCCCTTTGTGTCGAAAAAGGTTGGGTGGGGTTACTGGGTTATGGGGCTACAGGGATAGGGTGGAGATGTGGGCTTTAATGGGATGCTCTTTCCAAGGGCCGGTGCAGACTCGATGGGCCAAATGACCTCCTTCTGCACTGCACTATGTAAATCATAACAAAATTCCATCAGGCCTAATTTATGTAAACGCATACATGGTTGAAATGACTGATAGAACATAGAACATAGAACAGTACAGCACAGAACAGGCCCTTCGGCCCTCGATGTTGTGCCGAGCCTTGTCCGAAACCAAGATCAAGCTATCCCACTCCCTGTCATTCTGGTGTGCTCCATGTGCCTATCCAATAACCGCTTGAAAGTTCCTAAAGTGTCCGACTCCACTATCACAGCAGGCAGTCCATTCCACACCCTAACCACTCTCTGAGTAAAGAACCTACCTCGGACATCCCTCCTATATCTCCCACCCTGAACCTTATAGATATGCCCCCTTGTAACAGCTACATCCACCCGAGGTGATAATTTCACTTTTATGACATCTTAATTCCACCTTTTGCAAACACAGAGTCTGGATACCTTAACCTAGATATCTAGATTCTTTGATGATCATATTCCTGAAACACATATATATATATATATAAGCAATTTTGTACATTCATGACAGTCGATCAAGTCTGCGCTGCCTCTCTGAAAGAGCATTCTACCCAATCCCATTCCCATGCCCTATCCATGTAACCTTGCAAATTTGTTCTTTTCAGATAGCAATTCCCAGTTTTGAATATCCCGATCGAACCTGCCTCCACCACCCTCAGGAACTTTGTTCCAGATTCCAGTGGCTGTTTCCCCACATCAATCACTTTTACTCCTTTTGTTCATTACCCTGAATCTGGGCCCTCCAGTTCTTGATACTTGACCAGGAGCAGTTTCTCACCATTCACACTGAAACTGGGAAACATAGGCGAAGTCCATTCGGCCCTTCCAGCCTGCGCTGCCATTCCATTGTTTTTTTATTCGTTCATGGGATGTGGGTCTCGCTGTTCTGAAGTCACATGTAGGCCAGACCAGGTAGGAATGGCAGATTTCCTTCCCTGAAGGCCAGTAGATGATCAACATCATACTGCCCCCTCCCTCCACTTATTCCTCAACCCCTTTGGTGTGGGTTTCCTCCGGGTGCTCCGGTTTCCTCCCACATGTCCCAGAAAACGTGCATGTTAGGTGAATTGGACATTCTGAATTCTCCCTCTGTGTACCCGAACAGGCGCCGGAGTGTGGCGACTAGGGGCTTTTCACAGTAACTTCATTGCAATGTTCATGGAAACCTACTTGTGAGACTAATAAAGATTATTATACATCAATTTCCTTCTTAAATGTAGTTCCAGATTAAAGTCCAACAGGTTTGTTTCGAATCACTAGCTTTCGGAGCACTGCTCCTTCCCCAGGTGAGTGAAGAGTAGGTTGCACAAACACATATATAGACAAAGTCAATGATGCAAGACGATACTTTGAATGTGAGTCTTTGCAGGTAATTAAGTCTTTACAGGTCCAGACAGTGCGACTGGAGAGAGGGATAATCACAGGTTAAAGAGTGTGAACTGTCTCAAGCCAGGACAGTTGGTAGCATTTTGCAGGCCAGATGGTGGGGGGGCGAATGTAATGCGACATGAATCCAAGGTCCCGGTTGAGGTCGTACTCATGTCTGTGGAACTTGGCTATAAGCTTATACCAAGATGCTGTGCAGCTGCAGTGAGACATCCTTGCTCCTGAACTCAAATCCTCTTACAATTAAGGCCGACATCCCATTTTCCATCCTAACTGCTTGCTGTACCTGCCTGCTCGCTTTCAGTGACTGGTGTCCAAGGAAAATATAGATAGATTGGAGAGTTGGGTAGAGAAATGGCAGATGGAGTTCAATTCAGGCAAATGCGAGGTGATGCATTTTGGAAGATCTAATTCAAGAGCGGACTATACGGTCAATGGAAGAGTCCTGAGGAAAATTGATGTACAGAGAGATCTGGGAGTTCAGGTCCATTTTACCCTGAAGGTGGCAACGCAGGTCGATAGAGTGGTCAAGAAGGCATACGGCAAGCTTGCCTTCATCGGACGGGGTATTGAGTACAAGAGTCGGCAGGTCATGTTACAGTTGTATAGGACTTTGGTTAGGCCACATTTGGAATACTGCGTGCAGTTCTGGTCGCCACATTACCAGAAGGATGTAGCTGCTTTAGAGAGGGTGCAGAGGAGGTTCACCAGGATGTTGCCTGGTATGGAGGGTGCTAGCTATGAAGAAAGATTGAGTAGATTAGGATTGTTTTTGTTGGAAAGACGGAGGTTGAGGCGGGACCTGATTGAGGTCTACAAAATTATGAGAGGTATGGACAGGGTGGATAGCAACAAGCTTTTTCCAAGAGTGGGGGTGTCAATTACAAGGGGGGTCACGATTTCAAGATGAGAGGGGGAAAGTTGAAGGGAGATGTGCGTGGAAAGTTTTTTACGCAGAGGGTGGTGGGTGCCTGGAACGCTTTGCCAGCGAAGGTGGTAGAGGCGGGCAAGATAGCATCATTTAAGATGCATCTTGACAGATATATGAACGGGTGGGGAACAGAGGGAAGTAGATCCTTGGAAAATAGGCGACAGGTTTAGATAAAGGATCTGGATCGGCGCAGGCTGGGAGGGCCGAAGGGCCTGTTCCTGGGCTGTCATTTTCTTTGTTCTTTGTTCTACACTGTCCCCATCAATCAAACATCAAGTCCCCTTTTATCCATCAACATTTCCCAATCTAGTAGCATTTAAATATTACTCTGCCACTTTGATTCTCCATCTGAAGTGGACAACTTCGTACGTATCCATGTTGCATTGCATCTGCCTTGTCTTTGCCCACACACTCCACTTGTCTAAATCACCTCAAAGCCTCTTTTTATCGGCAAACATGGAAATATTACTTTTGGTTCCCTCATCCAAATTATTGGTGTACATTGTGAACAGCTGGGGCCCAATCACTGATCCCTGCAGTACCCCACCAATACTGCCTGCCACTCCCAAACACTGATCCCTGCGGTACCCCATCAATACTGCCTGCCACTCCCAAACACTGATCCCTGCGGTACCCCACCAATACTGCCTGCCACTCCCAAACACTGATCCCTGCGGTACCCCACCAATACTGCCTGCCACTCCCAATCACTGATCCCTGCGGTACCCCACCAATACTGCCTGCCACTCCCAATCACTGATCCCTGCGGTACCCCACCAATACTGCCTGCCACTCCCAATCACTGATCCCTGCGGTACCCCACCAATACTGCCTGCCACTCCCAAACACTGATCCCTGCGGTACCCCACCAATACTGCCTGCCACTCCCAATCACTGATCCCTGCGGTACCCCACCAATACTGCCTGCCACTCCCAAACACTGATCCCTGCGGTACCCCACCAATACTGCCTGCCACTCCCAATCACTGATCCCTGCGGTACCCCACCAATACTGCCTGCCACTCCCAATCACTGATCCCTGCGGTACCCCACCAATACTGCCTGCCAGTCCCAAACACTGATCCCTGCGGTACCCCACCAATACTGCCTGCCACTCCCAAACACTGATCCCTGCGGTACCCCACCAATACTGCCTGCCACTCCCAAACACTGATCCCTGTGGTACCCCACCAATATTGCCTGCCAGTCCCAAACACTGATCCCTGCTGTACCCCACCAATACTGCCTGCCAATCCCAAACACTGATCCCTGCGGTACCCCACCAATACTGCCTGCCACTCCCAATCACTGATCCCTGCGGCACCCCACCAATACTGCCTGCCACTCCCAATCACTGATCCCTGCGGTACCCCACCAATACTGCCTGCCACTCCCAATCACTGATCCCTGCGGCACCCCACCTATACTGCCTGCCACTCCCAATCACTGATCCCTGCGGTACCCCACCAATACTGCCTGCCAGTCCCAAACACTCATCCCTGCGGTACCCCACCAATACTGCCTGCCACTCCCAATCACTGATCCCTGCGGTACCCCACCAATACTGCCTGCCAGTCCCAAACACTCATCCCTGCGGTACCCCACCAATACTGCCTGCCACTCCCAATCACTGATCCCTGTGGTACCCCACCAATATTGCCTGCCAGTCCCAAACACTGATCCCTGCTGTACCCCACCAATACTGCCTGCCAATCCCAAACACTGATCCCTGCGGTACCCCACCAATACTGCCTGCCACTCCCAATCACTGATCCCTGCGGCACCCCACCAATACTGCCTGCCACTCCCAATCACTGATCCCTGCGGTACCCCACCAATACTGCCTGCCACTCCCAATCACTGATCCCTGCGGCACCCCACCTATACTGCCTGCCACTCCCAATCACTGATCCCTGCGGTACCCCACCAATACTGCCTGCCAGTCCCAAACACTCATCCCTGCCGTACCCCACCAATACTGCCTGCCACTCCCAATCACTGATCCCTGCGGCACCCCACCAATACTGCCTGCCACTCCCAATCACTGACCCCTGCGGTACCTCACCAATACTGCCTGCCACTCCCAAACACTGATCCCTGCGGTACCCCACCAATACTGCCTGCCACTCCCAATCTCTGATCCCTGCGGTACCTCACCAATACTGCCTGCCACTCCCAAACACTGATCCCTGCGGTACCCCACCAATACTGCCTGCCACTCCCAAACACTGATCCCTGCGGCACCCCACCAATACTGCCTGCCACTCCCAATCACTGATCCCTGCGGTACCCCACCAATACTGCCTGCCACTCCCAATCACTGATCCCTGCGGTACCCCACCAATACTGCCTGCATCTCCCAATCACTGATCCCTGCGGCACCCCACCAATACTGCCTGCCACTCCCAATCACTGATCCCTGCGGTACCCCACCAATACTGCCTGCGAGTCCCAAACACTGATCCCTGCGGTGACCCCACCAATACTGCCTGCGAGTCCCAATCACTGATCCCTGCGGTGACCCCACCAATACTGCCTGCCACTCCCAATCACTGATCCCTGCGGTACCCCACCAATACTGCCTGCCACTCCCAATCACTGATCCCTGTGGTCCCCCACCAATACTGCCTGCCACTCCCAATCACTGATCCCTGCGGTACCCCACCAATACTGCCTGCCACTCCCAAACACTGATCCCTGCGGTGACCCACCAATACTGCCTGCCACTCCCAAACACTGATCCCTGCGGTACCCCACCAATACTGCCTGCCACTCCCAATCACTGATCCCTGCGGTACCCCACCAATACTGCCTGCCACTCCCAAACACTGATCCCTGCGGTACCCCACCAATACTGCCTGCCACTCCCAATCACTGATCCCTGCGGTACCCCACCAATACTGCCTGCCACTCCCAATCACTGATCCCTGCGGTACCCCACCAATACTGCCTGCCAGTCCCAAACACTGATCCCTGCGGTACCCCACCAATACTGCCTGCCACTCCCAAACACTGATCCCTGCGGTACCCCACCAATACTGCCTGCCACTCCCAAACACTGATCCCTGTGGTACCCCACCAATATTGCCTGCCAGTCCCAAACACTGATCCCTGCTGTACCCCACCAATACTGCCTGCCAATCCCAAACACTGATCCCTGCGGTACCCCACCAATACTGCCTGCCACTCCCAAACACTGATCCCTGCGGTACCCCACCAATACTGCCTGCCACTCCCAAACACTGATCCCTGCGGTACCCCACCTATACTGCCTGCCACTCCTAAACACTGATCCCTGCGGTACCCCACCAATACTGCCTGCCACTCCCAATCACTGATCCCTGCGGTACACCACCAATACTGCCTGCCACTCCCAATCACTGATCCCTGCGGCACCCCACCAATACTGCCTGCCACTCCCAAACACTGATCCCTGCGGCACACCACCAATACTGCCTGCCACTCCCAATCACTGATCCCTGCGGTACCCCACCAATACTGCCTGCCACTCCCAATCACTGATCCCTGCGGTACCCCACCAATACTGCCTGCCACTCCCAAACATTGATCCCTGCGGTACCCCATCAATACTGCCTGCCACACCCAAACACTGATCCCTGCGGTATCCCACCAATACTGCCTGCCACTCCCAAACACTGATCCCTGCGGTACCCCACCAATACTGCCTGCCACTGCCAAACACTGATCCCTGCGGTGACCCCACCAATACTGCCTGCCACTCCGAAGCACTGATCCCTGCGGTGACCCACCAATACTGCCTGCCACTCCCAATCACTGATCCCTGCGGTACCTCACCAATACTGCCTGCCACTCCCAATCACTGATCCCTGTGGTACCCCACCAATACTGCCTGCCACTCCCAAACACTGATCCCTGAGGTACCTCACCAATACTGCCTGCCACTCCCAATCACTGATCCCTGCGGTACCCCACCAATACTGCCTGCCACTCCCAAACACTGATCCCTGCGGTACCCCACCAATACTGCCTGCCACTCCCAAACACTGATCCCTGCGGTAGCCCACCAATACTGCCTGCCACTCCCAAACACTGATCCCTGCGGTAACCCACCAATACTGCCTGCCACTTCCAAACACTGATCCCTGCGGCACCCCACCAATACTGCCTGCCACTCCCAAACACTGATCCCTGCGGTACCCCACCAATACTGCCTGCCACTCCCAATCACTGATCCCTGCGGCACCCCACCAATACTGCCTGCCACTCCCAAACACTGATCCCTGCGGTACCCCACCTATACTGCCTGCCACTCCCAATCACTGATCCCTGTGGTCCCCCACCAATACTGCCTGCCACTCCCAATCACTGATCCCTGCGGTACCCCACCAATACTGCCTGCCACTCCCAATCACTGATCCCTGTGGTCCCCCACCAATACTGCCTGCGAGTCCCAAACACTGATCCCTGCGGTGACCCCACCAATACTGCCTGCCACTCCCAAACACTGATCCCTGCGGTACCCCACCAATACTGCCTGCTACTCCCAATCACTGATCCCTGCGGTACCCCACCAATACTGCCTGCCACTCCCAATCACTGATCCCTGCGGTACCCCACCAATACTGCCTGTCACTCCCAATCACTGATCCCTGCGGTACCCCACCAATACTGCCTGCCACTCCCAAACACTGATCCCTGCAGCACACCACCAATACTGCCTGCCACTCCCAATCACTGATCCCTGCGGTACCCCACCAATACTGCCTGCCACTCCCAAACACTGATCCCTGCGGTACCCCACCAATACTGCCTACCACACCCAAACACTGATCCCTGCGGTATCCCACCAATACTGCCTGCCACTCCCAAACACTGATCCCTGCGGTGACCCCACCAATACTGCCTGCCACTCCCAAACACTGATCCCTGCGGTACCCCACCAATACTGCCTGCCACTCCCAAACACTGATCCCTGCGGTACCCCACCAATACTGCCTGCCACTCCGAAGCACTGATCCCTGCGGTGACCCCACCAATACTGCCTGCCACTCCCAATCACTGATCCCTGCGGTACCCCACCAATACTGCCTGTCACTTCCAAACACTGATCCCTGCGGTACCCCACCAATACTGCCTGCCACTCCCAATCACTGATCCCTGCGGTACCCCACCAATACTGCCTGTCACTTCCAAACACTGATCCCTGCGGTACCCCACCAATACTGCCTGCCACTCCCAAACACTGATCCCTGCGGTATCTCACCAATACTGCCTGCCACTCCCAAACACTGATCCCTGTGGTACCCCACCAATACTGCCTGCCACTCCCAATCACTGATCCCTGCGGTATCCCACCAATACTGCCTGCCACTCCCAAACACTGATCCCTGCGGTACCCCACCAATACTGCCTGCCACTCCCAAACACTGATCCCTGCGGTGACCCCACCAATACTGCCTGCCACTCCCAATCACTGATCCCTGCGGTGACCTACCAATACTGCCTGCCACTCCCAAACACTGATCCCTGCGGTACCCCACCAATACTGCCTGCCACTCCCAAACACTGATCCCTGCGGTACCCCACCAATACTGCCTGCCACTCCCAATCACTGATCCCTGCGGTACCCCACCAATACTGCCTGTCACTCCCAATCACTGATCCCTGCGGTGACCCCACCAATACTGCCTGCCACTCCCAATCACTGATCCCTGCGGTACCTCACCAATACTGCCTGTCACTCCCAATCACTGATCCCTGCGGTGACCCCACCAATACTGCCTGCCACTCCCAAACACTGATCCCTGCGGTACCCCACCAATACTGCCTGCCACTCCCAATCACTGATTCCTGCGGTACCCCACCAATACTGCCTGCCACTCCCAATCACTGATTCCTGCGGTACCCCACCAATACTGCCTGCCACTCCCAATCACTGATCCCTGTGGTACCCCACCAATACTGCCTGCCACACCCAAACACTGATCCCTGCGGTTCCCCAGCAATACTGCCTGCCACTCCCAATCACTGATCCCTGCGGTACCCCACCAATACTGCCTGCCACTCCTAAACACTGATCCCTGCGGTACCCCACCAATACTGCCTGCCACTCCCAAACACTGATCCCTGTGGTCCCCCACCAATACTGCCTGCCACTCTCAAACACTGATCCGTGCAGTACCCCACCAATACTGCCTGCCAGTCCCAAACACTGATCCCTGCGGTACCCCACCAATACTGCCTGCCACTCCCAAACACTGATCCCTGCGGTACCCCACCAATACTGCCTGCCAGTCCCAAACACTGATCCCTGCGGTACCCCACCAATACTGCCTGCCACTCCCAAACACTGATTCCTGCGGTACCCCACCAATACTGCCTGCCACTCCCAAACACTGATCCCTGCGGTACCCCACCAATACTGCCTGCCACTCCCAAACACTGATCCCTGCGGTACCCCACCAATACTGCCTGCCACTCTCAAACACTGATCCCTGCGGTACCCCACCAATACTGCCTGCCACTCCCAAACACTGATCCCTGCGGTACCCCACCAATACTGCCTGCCAGTCCCAAACACTGATCCCTGCGGTACCCCACCAATACTGCCTGCCACTCCCAATCACTGATCCCTGCGGTGACCCCACCAATACTGCCTGCTACTCCTAAACACTGATCCCTGCGGTACCCCACCAATACTGCCTGCCACTCCCAAACACTGATCCCTGTGGTACCCCACCAATACTGCCTGCCACTCCCAAACACTGATCCCTGCGGTACCCCACCAATACTGCCTGCCAGTCCCAAACACTGATCCCTGCGGTACCCCACCAATACTGCCTGTCACTCCCAATCACTGATCCCTGCGGTGCCCCACTAATACTGCCTGCCACTCCCAATCACTGATCCCTGCGGCACCCCACCAATACTGCCTGCCACTCCCAAACACTGATCCCTGAGGCACCCCACCAATACTGCCTGCCACTCCCAATCACTGATCCCTGCGGTACCCCACCAATACTGCCTGCCACTCCCAAACACTGATCCCTGCGGCACACCACCAATACTGCCTGCCACTCCCAATCACTGATCCCTGCGGTACCCCACCAATACTGCCTGCCACTCCCAAACACTGATCCATGCGGTGACCCCACCAAAACTGCCTGCCACTCCCAAACACTGATCCCTGAGGCACCCCACCAATACTGCCTGCCACTCCCAAACACTGATCCCTGAGGCACCCCACCAATACTGCCTGCCACTCCCAAACACTGATCCCTGAGGCACACCACCAATACTGCCTGCCACTCCCAATCACTGATCCCTGCGGTACCCCACCAATACTGCCTGACACTCCCAAACACTGATCCCTGCGGTACCCCACCAATACTGCCTGCCACCCCCAAACACTGATCCCTGCGGTACCCCACCAATACTGCCTGCCACTCCCAAACACTGATCCCTGCGGTGACCCCACCAATACTGCCTGCCACTCCCAAACACTGATCCCTGCGGTACCCCACCAATACTGCCTGCCACTCAACAAACACTGATCCCTGAGGCACCCCACCAATACTGCCTGCCACTCCCAAACACTGATCCCTGAGGCACCCCACCAATACTGCCTGCCACTCCCAAACACTGATCCCTGCTGTACCCCACCAATACTGCCTGCCACTCCCAAACACTGATCCCTGCGGTACCCCAGCAATACTGCCTGCCACTCCCAAACACTGATCCCTGAGGCACCCCACCAATACTGCCTGCCACTCCCAAACACTGATCCCTGCGGTACCCCACCAATACTGCCTGCCACTGCCAATCACTGATCCCAGCGGTGACCCCACCAATACTGCCTGCCACTCTCAAACACTGATTCCTGCAGTACCCCACCAATACTGCCTGCCACTCCCAATCACTGATCCCTGCGGTACCCCACCAATACTGCCTGCCACTCCCAATCACTGATCCCTGCGGTGACCCCACCAATAATGCCTGCCACTCCCAAACACTGATTCCTGCGGTACCCCACCAATACTGCCTGCCACTCCCAAACACTGATCCCTGTGGTCCCCCACCAATACTGCCTGCCACTCCCAAACACTGATCCCTGCGGTACCCCACCAATACTGCCTGCCACCCCCAAACACTGATCCCTGTGGTCCCCCACCAATACTGCCTGCCACTCCCAAACACTGATCCCTGCGGTATCCCACCAATACTGCCTGCCACTCCCAAACACTGATCCCTGCGGTACCCCACCAATACTGCCTGCCACTCCCAAACACTGAGCCCTGCGGTACCCCACCAATACTGCCTGCCACTCCCAAACACTGATCCCTGCGGTACCCCACCAATACTGCCTGCCACTCCCAAACACTGATCCCTGCGGTACCCCACCAATACTGCCTGCCACTCCCAAACACTGATCCCTGCGGTACCCCACCAATACTGCCTGCCACTTCCAAACACTGATCCCTGCTGTAACCCACCAATACTGCCTGCCACTCCCAAACACTGATCCCTGCTGTGACCCCACCAATACTGCCTGCCACTCCCAAACACTGATCCCTGCCGTGACCCCACAATACTGCCTGCCACTCCCAAATACTTATCCCTGCCGTGACCCCACCAATACTGCCTGCCACTCCCAAACACTGATCCCTGCCGTGACCCCACCAATACTGCCTGCCACTCCCAAACACTGATCCCTGCCGTGACCCCACCAATACTGCCTGCCACTCCCAAACACTGATCCCTGCGGTACCCCACCAATACTGCCTGCCACTCCGAAAAACACCCATTTATTCCCACTCGGTTTCCTGTTTGTCAACCACTGAGAACATAGAACATACAGTGCAGAAAGAGGTCAATTGGCCCATCGAGTCTGCACCGACCCACTTAAGCCCTCACTTCCACCCGGTCCCCATAACCCAACCTAACCTTTTTTTGGACACTAAGGGCAATTTATCATGGCCAATCCACCTAACCTTCACATCTTTGGACTGTGGGAGGAAACCGGAGCACCCGGAGGAAACCCACGCAGACACGGGGAGAACGTGCAGACTCCGCACAGACAGTGACCCAAGCCGGGAATCGAACCTGGTACCCTGGCGCTCTGGACCAACTGTGCTAACCACTTGTGATACCGTGCTGCCCTACATCCTTTGGCAATATATTTATCCCCAATCCCAAGTACTTTAATTTTGCACACTGACCGCTTATGTGGGACGTCATCAAAATCTTTCTGAAAATCCTAATATACCACATCCACCGGTTCACCCTTATCTATCCTGCTCATCGCATTCTCAAAAAACTCCAGTCGAGGGGCAGCACGGTGGCGCAGTGGGTTAGCCCTACTGCCTCACGGCGCCGAGGTCCCAGGTTCGATCCCGGCTCTGGGTCACTGTCCGTGTGGAGTTTGCACATTCTCCCCGTGTTTGTGTGGGTTTCATCCCCACAACCCAAAGATGTGCAGAGTGGGTGGATTGGCCACGCTAAATTGCCCCTTCATTGGAAAAAATGAATTGGGTACTCTAAATTAAAAAAAAACTCCAGTCGGGTGGTCAAAGATGAATTCCCTTTTCGTAAGGGCGTCTGTGCTTCACCCGCTTTATGATGGGGAACCATGTCAGACTGTTTGATTACGTTGTGAGGCAAGTTCTCAAAGTGCAAAGTGAAAGGAAAGAATAAATACAAACTAGTGGGTCTCCGTGGGTGAATGAAGCTGTAAGAGAACTGTTGAGGGTTAGGAAAGAGGCAAACAGTACGTAGAAAGACAGCACTAAACTGTAAATAGGAGGGCATACAAAAAGATTTGGAGAGAAGTCGGAAAAAAAGAGCAAAGAGGAACGATGAAACTTTGAACATGAAACACAGTAATGAACTATTTTAGAGATGAATGGGAACAGGAGCATGAAGGGTTAATAATCCCACAAGTAATGATAGATGGCAGAAATATTGAATAGTGCCTTCGCTTTGGTTTTTAGCAGGGTGATAGGATATATAAACATGACATTAAATGATAGGCTGAGAAATGAGATGAGTGCATTTAAAAATAAAGGATGTTTTGAATAAACTAAAGAAACTCAAATTAATTATTCTCCAACCTCTGGATGGATTGCATCAATGTACATGAAAATAACCTGGGGAATCATGGGGCAGCACGGTAGCACAAGTGACTAGCACTGTGGCTTCACCGCGCCAGGGTCCCAGGTTCGATTCCCCGCTGGGTCACTGCCTGTGCGGAGTCTGCACGTTCTCACCGTGTGCGTGTGGGTTTCCTCCGGGTGCTCCGGTTTCCTCCCACAGTCTAAAGACGTGCAGGTTAGGTGGATTGGCCGTGATAAATTGCCCTTAGTGTCCAAAAAGGTTAGAAGGGGCTATTGGGTTTACGGGGATAGGGTGGAAGTGGGTCGGTGCGGACTCGATGGGCCGAATGGCCTCCTTCTGCACTGTATGTTCTATGTTCTAAATACACGTTCACGGTGTCTAATCCCGTTGATATTTTCCAACTGACCTGTGAATGTATCCTTTACAGTAAACTGGAGCACTTTCCCAGGCCTGATGTGAGACTAATGGGTCTGTAATCCCCGTTTTTTTCCCCTCTTTCTTTTTAAATATGGGGGTTACATTCTCCACCCTCAAAACTGCCGGAAACCCCCAGAATCTACACAGGTTTGGAAGCTGATGACCAACATCCGCGATTTCTACCGTCACCCGCTTCACCACCAGTCCCGGGAATACCGCCCAATCATTTCTCCAGCTCAATTATTGTTAATACTAATTATTAATAATGATATTACAGATTATTAATAATTGATTATTAATACAGATGCATACTGATTAATAATAATAATCAATAATGATTATAATGCTGACAACACCAGGTTAAAGTCCAACAGGCTTGTTTCGAATCACTAGCTTTCGGCGTGCTGCTCCTTCCTCAGGTGAGCAGTGCTTCCTCACAACGCTAGTGATTTGCAACAAACCTGTTGGACTTTAACCTGGTGTTGTAAGACTTCTTTCTGTGCTCACCCCAGTCCAACACCGGCATCTCCACATCATGATTATAATACTGATTAATAATAATAATTAATACTGAATATTAATACGGACTATTACTGATTATTAGCAGTAATTAATACCAATTATTAATAATAATATTTAATACTGATTATTACTGATTAATAATTATTAATACTGATTAATACTAATGATCAATACTGAATATTAATACTATTACTGATTATTAATACTGATTATTTACTAATTTCAGTCACTTTGTCCTCACTGCACATTTGAGTGCCTCACATGTCTGGTTATTGCTCTCTGAAGCACTGAAGTTGATGTTTAATTAATCACACATTTGTTCTGAGAACAAACAAAGAACAAAGAAATGTACAGCACAGGAACAGGCCCTTCGGCCCTCCAAGCCCGTGCCGACCATGCTGCCCGACTAAACTACAATCTTCTACACTTCCTGGGTCCGTATCCCTCTAATTCCATTCTATTCATGTATTTGTCAAGATGCCCCTTAAATGTCACTATCGTCCCTGCTTCCACCACCTCCTCCGGTAGCGAGTTCCAGTCACCCACTACCCTCTGTGTAAAAAACTTGCCTCGTACATCTACTCTAAACCTTGCCCCTCTCACCTTAAACCTATGCCCCCTAGTAATTGACCCCTCTACCCTGGGAAAAAGCCTCTGACTATCCACTCTGTCTATGCCCCTCATAATTTTGTAGACCTCTATCAGGTCTCCCCTCAACCTCCTTCATTCCAGTGAGAACAAACCGAGTTTATTCAACCGCTCCTCATAGCTTATGCCCTCCATACCAGGCAACATTCTGGTAAATCTCTTCTGCACCCTCTCTAAAGCCTCCACATCCTTCTGGTAGTGTGGCGACCAGAATTGAACACTATACTCCAAGTGTGGCCTAACTAAGGTTCTATACAGCTGCAACATGACTTGCCAATTCTTATACTCAATGCCCCGGTCAATGAAGGCAAGCATGCCGTATGCCTTCTTGACTACCTTCTCCACCTGTGTTGCCCCTTTCAATGACCTGTGGACCTGTACTCCTAGATCTCTTTGACTTCCAATATTCTTGAGGGTTCTACCATTCACTGTATATTCCCTACCTGCATTAGACCTTCCAAAATGCATTACCTCACATTTGTCCGGATTAAACTGCATCTGCCATCTCTCCGCCCAAGTCTCCAAACAATCTAAATCCTGCTGTATCCTCTGACAGTCCTCATCGCTATCCGCAATTCCACCAACCTTTGTGTCGTCTGCAAACTTACTAATCAGACCAGTTACATTTTCCTCCAAATCATTTATATATACTACAAAGAGCAAAGGTCCCAGCACTGATCCCTGTGGAACACCACTGGTCACAGCCCTCCAATTAGAAAAGCATCCCTCCATTGCTACTCTCTGCCTTCTATGACCTAGCCAGTTCTGTATCCACCTTGCCAGCTCACCCCTGATCCCGTGTGACTTCACCTTTTGTACTAGTCTACCATGAGGGACCTTGTCAAAGGCCTTACTGAAGTCCATATAGACAACATCCACTGCCCTACCTGCATCAATCATCTTAGTGACCTCCTCGAAAAACTCTATCAAGTAAGTGAGACACGACCTCCCCTTCACAAAACCGTGCTGCCTCTCACTAATACGTCCATTTGCTTCCAAATGGGAGTAGATCCTGTCTCGAAGAATTCTCTCCAGTAATTTCCCTACCACTGAAGTAAGGCTCACCGGCCTGTAGTTCCCGGGATTATCCTTGCTACACTTCTTAAACAGAGGATCAACATTGGCTATTCTCCAGTCCTCCGGCACATCACCTGAAGACAGTGAGGATCCAAAGATTTCTGTCAAGGCCTCAGCAATTTCCTCTCCAGCCTCCATCAGTATTCTGGGGTAGATCCCATCAGGCCCTGGGGACTTATCTACCTTAATATTTTTCAAGACGCCCAACACCTCGTCTTTTTGGATCTCAATGTGACCCAGGCTATCTACACCCCCTTCTCCAGACTCAACATCTACCAATTCCTTCTCTTTGGTGAATACTGATGCAAAGTATTCATTTAGTACCTCGCCCATTTCCTCTGGCTCCACACATAGATTCCCTCCCCTATCCTTCAGTGGGCCAACCCTTTTCCTGGCTACCCTCTTGCTTTTTATGTACGTGTAAAAAGCCTTGGGATATTCCTTAACCCTATTCCTGATTAGAACATAAGAACATAAGAACTAGGAGCAGGAGTCGGCCACCTGGCCCCTCGAGCCTGCTCCACCATCCAATGAGATCATGGCTGATCTTTTGTGGACTCAGCTCCACTTTCCGGCCCGAACACCATAACCCTTAATCCCTTTATTCTTCAAAAAACTATCTATCTTTTTCTCAAAAACATTTAATGAAGGAGCCTCTACTGCTTCACTGGGCAAGGAATTCCATAGATTCACAACCCTTTGGGTGAAGAAGTTCCTCCTAAACTCAGTCCTAAATCTACTTCCCCTTATTTTGAGGCTATGCCCCCTAGTTCTGCTTTCACCCGCCAGTGAAAGCAACCTGTCCGCATCTATCCTATCTATTCCCTTCATAATCTTATATGTTTCTATAAGATCCCCCCTCATCCTTCTAAATTCCAACGAGTACAGTCCCAGTCTATTCAACCTCTCCTCGTAATCCAACCCCTTCAGCTCTGGGATTAACCTAGTGAATCTCCTCTGCACACCCTCCAGTGCCAGTACGTCCTTTCTCAAGTAAGGAGACCAAAACTGAACACAATACTCCAGGTGTGGCCTCACTAACACCTTATACAATTGCAGCATAACCTCCCTAGTCTTAAACTCCATCCCTCTAGCAATGAAGGACAAAATTCCATTTGCCTTCTTAATCACCTGTTGCACCTGAAAACCAACTTTCTGCGACTCATGCACGAGCACACCAAGGTCTCTCTGCACAGCAGCATGTTTTAATATTTTATCATTTAAATAATAATCCCTTTTGCTGTTATTCCTACCAAAATGGATAACCTCACATTTGTCAACATTGTATTCCATCTGCCAGACCCTAGCCCATTCACTTAGCCTATCCAAATCCCTCTGCAGACTTCCAGTATCCTCTGCACTTTTTGCTTTACCACTTATCTTAGTGTCGTCTGCAAACTTGGACACATTGCCCTTGGTCCCCAACTCCAAATCATCTATGTAAATTGTGAACAGTTGTGGGCCCAACACTGATCCCTGAGGGACACCACTAGCTACTGATTGCCAACCAGAGAAACACCCATTAATCCCCACTCTTTGCTTTCTATTAATTAACCAATCCTCGATCCATGCTACTACTTTCCCCTTAATGCCATGCATCTTTATCTTATGCAACAACCTTTTGTGTGGCACCTTGTCAAAGGCTTTCTGGAAATCCAGATATACCACATCCATTGGCTCCCCGTTATCTACCGCACTGTTAATGTCCTCAAAAAATTCCACTAAATTAGTTAGGCACGACCTGCCCTTTATGAACCCATGCTGCGTCTGTCCAATGGGACAATTTCCATCCAGATGCCTCGCTATTTCATCCTTGATGACAGATTCCAGCATCTTCCCTACTACCGAAGTTAAGCTCACTGGCCTATAATTACCCGCTTTCTGCCTACCTCCTTTTTTAAACAGTGGTGTCACGTTTGCTAACTTCCAATCCGCCGGGACAACCCCAGAGTCTAGTGAATTTTGGTAAATTTTCACTAGTGCATTTGCAATTTCCCTAGCCATCTCTTTTAGCACTCTGGGATGCATTCCATCAGGGCCAGGAGACTTGTCTACCTTTAGCCCCATTAGCTTGCCCATCACTACCTCCTTGGTGATATCAATCCTCTCAAGGTCCTCACCTGTCATAGCCTCATTTCCATCAGTCACTGGCATGTTATTTGTGTCTTCCACTGTGAAGACCGACCCAAAAAACCTGTTCAGTTGCTCAGCCATTTCCTCATCTCCCATTATTAAATCTCCCTTCTCATCCTCTAAAGGACCAATATTTACCTTAGCCACTCTTTTTTGTTTTATGTATTTGTAGAAACTTTTACTATCTGTTTTTATATTCTGAGCAAGTTTACTCTCATAATCTATCTTACTCTTCTTTATAGCTTTTTTAGTAGCTTTCTGTTGCCCCCTAAAGATTTCCCAGTCCTCTAGTCTCCCACTAATCTTTGCTACTTTGTATGTTTTTTCCTTCAATTTGATACTCTCCCTTATTTCCTTAGATATCCACGGTCGATTTTCCCTCTTTTTACCGTCCTTCCTTTTTGTTGGTATAAACCTTTGCTGGGCACTGTGAAAAATCACTTGGAAGGTTCTCCACTGTTCCTCAACTGTTTCACCATAAAGTCTTTGCTCCCAGTCTACCTTAGCTAGTTCCTCTCTCATCCCATTGTAATCTCCTTTGTTTAAGCACAAAACACTCGTGCTTGATTTTACCTTCTCACCCTCCATCTGTATTTTAAATTCCACCATATTGTGATCGCTCCTTCCGAGAGGATCCCTAACTATGAGATCCTGAATCAATCCTGTCTCATTACACAGGACCAGATCTAGGACCGCTTGTTCGCTCGTAGGTTCCATTACATACTGTTCGAGGAAACTATCGCGGATACATTCTATAAACTCCTCCTCAAGGCTGCCTTGACCGACCTGGTTAAACCAATCAACATGTAGATTAAAATCCCCCATGATAACTGCTGTACCATTTCTACATGCATCTGTTATTTCTTTGTTTATTGCCTGCCCCACCATAATGTTACTATTTGGTGGCCTATAGATTACTCCTATCAGTGACTTTTTCGCCTTACTATTCCTGATTTCCACCCAAATGGATTCAACCTTATCCTCCATAGCACCGATATCATCCCTTACTGTTGCCCGGATGTCATCCTTAAATAACAGAGCTACACCACCTCCCTTACCATCCACTCTGTCCTTCCGAAAAGTTTGATACCCTCGGATATTTAACTCCCAGTCGTGACCATCCTTTAACCATGTTTCAGTAATGGCCACTAAATCATAGTCATTCACGATGATTTGCGCCATCAACTCATTTACCTTATTCCGAATACTACGAGCATTCAGGTAAAGTACACTTATGTTGGCTTTTTTACCTCTGTTCTTAACCTTAACACCTCGATCAGTAACCTCTCCTAAGTTATATTTCCTCTTAACCTTTCTCCTAATTTTCCTTGTCGTCGAACCCATATCTTCATGTAACAACCTGCCGCGTCGCTTACCATTAATGTTTTCACTTCCCGTTTTATTTCTTTTAGTATTCCTGGTCCTATTCACTGAGCTCCCCTCAGTCACTGTACCTTGTACTGTCGCCCTTTTTGATTTTTGTCTATGGTTCTCTGCCTTACACTTTCCCCCTTACTGCCTTTTATTTCTGTCCCTGTTTTACTACCTTGTAACTTCCTGCATCGGTTCCCATCCCCCTGCCACATTAGTTTAAACTCTCCCCAACAGCTCTAGCAAACACCCTCCCCAGGACATCGGTTCCAGTCCTGCCCAGGTGCAGACCGTCCGGTTTATACTGGTCCCACCTCCCCCAGAATCGGTTCCAATGTCCCAGGAGTTTGAATCCCTTCCTCTTGCACCATCTCTCGAGCCACGTATTCATCCTCTCTATCCTGACATTCCTTCTCTGACTAGCTCGTGGCACTGGTAGCAATCCTGAGATTACTACCTTTGAGGTCCTAATTTTTAGTTTAACTCCTAGCTCCCTAAATTCAGCTTGTAGGACCTCGTCCCGTTTTTTATCGTTGGTGCCTATGTGCACCACGACAGCTGGCTGTTCACCACCCCCCCCCCCCCCCCAGAATGTCCTGCAGCCGCTCCGAGACATCCTTGACCCTTGCACCAGGGAGGCAACATACCAACCTGGAGTCTCGATTGTGTCCGCAGAACCGTCTGTCTATTCCCCTTACAATTGAATCCCCTATCACGAGAGCCCTGCCATTCTTCTTCCTGCCCAGCTGCGCAGCAGAGCCAGCCACGGTGCCATGAACCTGGCTGCTGCTGCCTTCCCCTGGTGAGCCATCTCCCCCAACAGTATCCAAAGCGGTATATCTGTTTTGCAGGGAGATGACCGCAGGGGATCCCTGCACTGCCTTCCTACTCTTGCTCTGTCTTTTGGTCACCCATTTACTATCTCCCTCCGTACCTTTCACCTGCGGTGTGACCAACTCGCTAAACGTGCTATCCACAACGTCCTCAGCATCGCGGACGCTCCAAAGTGAGTCCGTCCGCAGCTCCAGAGCCGTCAAGCGGTCTAACAGGAGCTGCAACTGGACACACTTCTTGCACGTGAAGGAGCCAGGGACAGTGGACGTGTCCCTGAGCTCCCACATCGCAGACGAGCAGCATGACACGGGTCTGGGATCTCCTGCCATGTCTTAAACCTTCGGTTAACGTCAACAATTACAATCCCCCCCCCCAAAATTAAATAAATAAATAAACAACGAACAGAAACATTACTGACCAGTCACAAAAACACTTCCTCCCAGATTCCCCGACAATAATCTGTGAGAGAGCACAGGAGGCCGCTCTGCCCATCCACACCACCCCGGCCCCGCCCCCGAGTCCCGGCCCCGCCCACAGCCCCGCCCCCGAGTCCCGGCCCCGCCCCCAGCCCCGCCCCCGAGTCCCGGCCCCGCCCCCGCCCCCGCCCCCGAGTCCCGGCCGAACGGCCCCGCCCCGAGTCCCGGCCCCGCCCCCGGGTCCCGGCCCCGCCCCCAGCCCGAGCGGCCCGAGCCCCCGGCCCCGCCCTCGAGTCCCGGCCCCGCCCCGAATCCCGGCCGAACGGCCCCGCCCCCGAGTCCCGGCCCCGCCCCCAGCCCCGCCCCCGAGTCCCGGCCCCGCCCCCAGCGGCCCGAGTGCGGCTGCCTCTGCCGGGCCCGGGCCTCCCGCCGCGCTCTATCCGCGATGGAGCCTCACAGTTTGGAGACGGAGATTCTGCACAAGTCGCCGATGATTCACGGGAAGGAGCAGCTCCGCCTGGCGCACAAACCGCCCATCCTGCTGCCCGTGGTCAGTCCCCCCCCCCCCTGGCACTGAGCCCCCCCCCCCCGGCACTGAGCCCCCCCCCACCCCCGGCACTGAGCCCCCCCCCACCCCCGGCACTGAGCCCCCCACCCCCCCCCCCGGCACTGAGCCCCCCCCCCCCCCCCGGCATTGAGCCCCCCACCCCCCCCCCCCGGCACTGAGCCCCCCACCCCCCCCCCGGCACTGAGCCCCCCACCCCCCCCCCGGCACTGAGCCCCCCCCCCTGGCACTGAGCCCCCCCCCCCCGGCATTGAGCCCCCCCCCCCCGGCACTGAGCCCCCCCCCCCCCCCCCGGCATTGAGCCCCCCACCCCCCCCCCCGGCACTGAGCCCCCCCCCCCCCCCCGGCATTGAGCCCCCCACCCCCCCCCCCCGGCACTGAGCCCCCCCCCCCCCCCCCCCGGCACTGAGCCCCCCCCCCCCCGGCACTGAGCCCCCCACCCCCCCCCCCGGCACTGAGCCCCCCCCCCCGGCACTGAGCCCCCCCCCCCGGCACTGAGCCCCCCCCCCCGGCACTGAGCCCCCCCCCCCCCCCCGGCACTGAGCCCCCCCCCCCCCCGGCACTGAGCCCCCCCCCCCGGCACTGAGCCCCCCCCCCCCCCCCGGCACTGAGCCCCCCCCCCTCCGGCACTGAGCCCCCCCCCCCACCCCGGCACTGAGCCCCCCCCCCCCGGCATTGAGCCCCCCACCCCCCCCCCCCCGGCACTGAGCCCCCCCCCGGCACTGACCCCCCCCCCCGGCACTGGGCCCCCCCCCCCCCCCCGGCACTGGGCCCCCCCCCCCCCCGGCACTGAGCCCCCCCCCGGCACTGAGCCCCCCCCCCCCGGGCACTGAGCTGCCCCCCGAAGATTTATCTGTTCTGCCTGGAGGGTTATTGATGATTTGGTTTTGAATTCCTGTCACAGTGATGTTGCTGAAGTTGCTTCTCGGTGAATAGTTCACCCGTGTCTTCCTCAGTCGAATATTGATGGTGGGAGCGTTTCTCCATCTGTATCTGTCACATCTTTGCTCTTAATGCAGGGGTGGCACAGTGGTTAGCACTGCTGCCTCACACTCCAGGGACCTCGGGTGACTGTGTGGAGTCTGCACGTCCTCCCCGTGTCTGCGTGGGTTTCCTCCGGGTGCTCCGGTTTCCTCCCACAGTCCAGTGATGTACAGGTTAGGTGGCTTGGCCATGATCAATGCGCGGGGTTACGGGGATGCTGCGGGGTCAATGCGCGGGGTTACGGGGATGCTGAGGGGTCAATGCGCCAGGTTACGGGGATGCTGTGGGGTCAATGCGCGGGGTTACGGGGATGCTGTGGGGTCAATGCGCGGGGTTACGGGGATGCTGAGGGGTCAATGCGCCAGGTTACGGGGATGCTGTGGGGTCAATGCGCGGGGTTACGGGGATGCTGTGGGGTCAATGCGCGGGGTTACGGGGATGCTGAGGGGTCAATGCGCCGGGTTACGGGGATGCTGCGGGGTCAATGCGCCGGGTTACGGGGATGCTGCGGGGTCAATGCGCGGGGTTGCGGGGATGCTGCAGGGTCAATGCGCGGGGTTGCGGGGTCAATGCGCGGGGTTGCGGGGATGCTGTGGGGGAGTGGGTCGAGATACTCTGCTCTTTTGGATGGTGGGTGCAGACGAGGTGCAGTCTCCTTCTGCACTGTCAAGATTCTGTAGTGAGCCGTGATGTCAGTGAATGTGCAACAGGCTCGAGGGTCTCGATCACCCTATTCCTGTCTGTAAATTTTCCGTTTGTCTATGTTTCAGATCACACTCTGATCGATACACTAACAAAGAAAAGTTTCCTGGTGTTCTCTACTCGAGTTGCTTCTTCCTCTCCCCATACCCAACTGTTATCAAATCATCTGCAATGACCTCTCATCCCTGCATTTTGTGTCGGAGGTCTTCTGGTTCTGAGCTGATCCCAAATGACGCATGTTTCTGGAGAAACAAAAACAGAAAATACTGAGCAATCTCAGCACGTCTGACAGCGTCTGTGGAGAGAGAAGGGAGCGAAGGTTTTAAGTCTGGATGACTCTTAAAGAACATACACTGCAGAAGGAGGCCATTCGGCCCATCGAGTCTGCACTGACCCATTTACGCCCTCACTTCCACCCTACCCCTGTAACCCAATAACCCCATCTAAACTTTTTTGGTCACTAAGGGCAATTTATCGTGGCCAATCCACCTAACCTGCACATCTTTGGACTGTGGGAGGAAACCGGAGCACCCGGAGGAAACCCACGCACACACGGGGAGAACGTGCAGACTCCGCACAGACAGTGACCCAAGCCGGGAATCGAACCTGGGACCCTGGCGCTGTGACGCCACCGTGCTAGCTACTTGTGCGACCGTGCTGCTTTTGTCAGTTTTTGTCAAAGTTGACACCGAGACGCTGTCAGGCCGACTGAGATTGTCCAGTATTATCGGTTTCTGTTTCAGATTCCAGCATCCGCAGTAATTTGTGTTTCTGTTCACATTTCTGGCGATATCGCTCACTGGGGAATGTGGTTGGACACAAGATTGTTCCGAGACTGGTGCCCAAACCCATTGCGGACATTGAGAAATATGAAAACCTCTGCACCGAGTGAGCACTTTGCTGCATCCTCAATGATCCACAAAGCAAAATGCTCACACTGTGCTCGAGGACCTCAGCAGATGTGTCATCTATAGTCCGGTACCACAAACTGATTCATGTGGGTCAACATTGTTACAGGAGCGGCCATGTCCTGTCAGACCGTTCAGGGTCGATTTCAGCCAATCCCTTAAAGCCGCTGGACCATGACAGGGCACATTGGGCAGTGTCGATTGCCTTGTCGAACCAGATTGGATATTTTCCTTCAGCTCAATCTACACTATCACTGAGTATTGGAACTAGTGTTAGACACTCCTTCCTCAGTGTGTTGTACAAGTGGGTACGGTGCTGCACCAACAGAGGGTGATCGAATCATTGCACCATTTTACTGAACGATGTCCTTTCCCAGGCTGAACAGTCTCACCGCAGAGGCGGTGTAGTTGTCTGAATGAGTTGCAGACCAGTTTCCAACAACGATCACCAAGTGGGGCACAATTCCTACTAATCCTTGAACTGCCAGGAGGTCGAATCTCAGTTGCAGCTACTTTGATAGCTGATAATCTTGCATCGCCTTTCCATGTTGCAAAGGAGAACGGGGGGCTTTCTGCTGCAGTGGCTCACATCCTCAGAGGCAGAAGCTCCGGGTTCAATCCCACTCCAGGACTTGGTTCCCAAGCTTGGGTGCAGCTCCATCCAGAGAGTGGCACAGATGTGTAACTTCCCCTGCCAAATGGGATGGTTGAGGGACGGGAAACCAGTTTCCAGCTGAGGGGGAAAGGACGAGAAGGATGTACCGAGAGGCTGTGACGGAATGGGGTGGGGGGGAGACCATCTGGGGCAACTTGACCTGTTTCTGCCCTGTCGACTCGACCTAACTCCATGTAAAAGTTACCTTCATAGAATCATAGATAAAATGATATAGTGTAGATTTATTTGTTCTTAAGGGCAGCACGGTAGCATTGTGGATAGCACAATTGCTTCACAGCTCCAGGGTCCCAGGTTCGATTCCGGCTTGGGTCACTGTCTGTGCGGAGTCTGCACGTCCTCCTCGTGTCTGCGTGGGTTTCCTCCGGGTGCTCCGGTTTCCTCCCACAGTCCAAAGATGTGCGGGTTAGGTGGATTGGGCATGATAAATTGCCCTTAATGTCCACATTGCCCTTGGTGTTGGGTGAAGGTGTTGAGTTTGGGTAGGGTGCTCTTTCCAAGAGCCGGTGCAGACTCAAAGGGCCGAATGGCCTCCTTCTGCACTGTAAATTCTATGATAATCTATGATTAATCTAGGACAAAGGTTCGGCACAACATCGTGGGCCGAAGGGCCTGTTCTGTGCTGTATTTTCTATGTTCTATGAATCCTTACAGCGCAGAAGGAGGCCATTCGGCCCATCGTGTCTGCACCAAACCTTCAAAAGAGCACTTCAGCTCAGCCTACTCCATCACCCTATCCTCGTAACCCCACCCTCAGGGGCAATTTAGCATGGCCAGTTCACCTAACCTGCACGTCTTTGGCCCGAGGGATATGAACTCACAAAGTGCCGTATGTATACTGCACTTGTGCAAATGGAAATGGAGTGGGAATCCCACAGGCACAACATTCCGCTGCATTGAAACCCGGAGGTCAAAGGCCTGAATTTTCCGTCGGCCGCATGCGCTCAGCCGGTCCGGAGGCAGGTGGGAAATGCACTTCCGGCCGTCATCGGCCCCGGAAGATGATTTCCCGCTGGCCGGCTGGCCAATTAACAGGCAGCCAGCATGAAACACGGTGGGAAGGGCTGCGTGTGCCGGAGAGGGCGGGAAGATGGTGGGCACCAAGAAAAGGGAGGGTGGTGCAGCCTGGCGCTTCGATTGGGGGGGGGGGGGGTGGCGGGACAGCCGCTGTGGAGCTGCATCGGAGCGGCAGACCTGTGGAAATAAATAGCGATGGAAAAACTATGCAGTGTCTCGGCAGCACACCCAAACCTCAATCCCAGACTCCTTTTGTAACTTTATTTCAAAGAACAAAGAAATGTACAGCACAGGAACAGGCCCTTCGGCCCTCCAAGCCCGTGCCGACCATGCTGCCCGACTAAACTACAATCTTCTACACTTCCTGGGTCCGTATCCCTCTATTCCCATCCTATTCATGTATTTGTCAAGATGCCCCTTAAATGTCACTATCGTCCCTGCTTCCACCACCACCTCCGGTAGCGAGTTCCAGGCACCCACTACCCTCTGCGTAAAAAACTTGCCTCGTACATCTCTTCTAAACCTTGCCCCTCTCACCTTAAACCTATGCCCCCTAGTAATTGACCCCTCTACCCTGGGAAAAAGATTCTGACTATCACTCTGTTTATGCCCCTCATAATTTTGTATACCTCTATCAGGTCTCCCCTCAACCTCCTTCGTTCCAGTGAGAACAAACCGAGTTTATTTAACCGCTCCTCATAGCTAATGCCCTCCATACCAGGCAACATTCTGGTAAATCTCTTCTGCACCCTCTCTAAAGCCTCCACATCCTTCTGGTAGTGTGGCGACCAGAATTGAACACTATACTCCAAGTGTGGCCTAACTAAGGTTCTATACAGCTGCAACATGACTTGCCAATTCTTATACTCAATGCCCCGGCCAATGAAGGCAAGCATGCCGTATGCCTTCTTGACTACCTTCTCCACCTGTGTTGCCCCTTTCAATGACCTGTGGACCTGTACACCAAGATCTCTTTGCCTGTCAATACTCTTGAGGGTTCTACCATTCACTGTATATTCTCTACCTGTATTAGACCTTCCAAAATGCATTACCTCACATTTGTCCGGATTAAACTCCATTTAGCCGTGACATTCCATCCTGCCCTGGATTGACGTTGAAGTGAAAAGATAAAAGCCACCTGGCCAACCTTAAAAGCAGACAGGCCACGTAAAGTTTCATTCAATTGGCCCTCAATGGCCTAGATTGCCCGCTTGATTGCCGGCGGTTGTGTTTCCGAATCTCCCGCCCACACACTGACCAAAATATTGCTCCAGTGTGCAATGACGTTGGGACTTATGCTTCCGGGTTGCTGGAGCAATGTAAAATTCTGGCCAAACTCTTACTTTTGACTAGTTGTAATGGGAAAGTTTAGTCAGGAAGCCCTGATTTGTAGCCAAGCTGATTTTGTTTAGCTGGCTAATTCACCTTTGTGAGTGACAGCGCGGTGGTCGTGCCAGACGGTAATCAAAAGTACCCCAGTGAAGCCTTGGATATGAAGCAGAGTCATTCGTAAATTAATGGTGGCCGTGTGTGTTTTTGCCTTCAACAGTCCGCAAGCAGCCATTCTCCAGAGACATCACTATCCCCGATTGACACCATGAACTCGCTCTCCAATTTCGAATCTGAAATGGACCACGATGGACAGGGCAATTATTCCCTTTTCCCAGCTCTCGATAACGTGACCATTCTGTCTGGAACTAGTGAAGCCTTGGAAAGGTAAGTCTGGCTGTGAGTGTCATTACAGGGGGAGAGTGCCTGACTACACACCGCATCAAAATACGTGAACTGTTTTAACAGGAGCTCCCGTTGGAATTATCCATGTTTCCGGGTCACACACTATTCTCTCATTTTATGTTGGTGTCCTGGTCGGCATTTCCCCTTTAATTAGCATCACCAAACCAGAGTCTCTGCATGTTTATCACTAATATTTGTGGGATTTTGCTGTGCGTATATTGACCTACATTGCAACATAGACTACAATCCACAAGCTGAGTATTGCTGAGAAACGAGAGAGCAGCACGGTGGCACAGTGGTTAGCGCTGCTGCCTCACGGCGCCGAGGTCCCAGGTTCGATCCCGGCTCAGGGTCACTGTCCATGTGGAGTTTGCACATTCTCCCCGTGTTTGCGTGGGTTTCGCCCTCACAACCCAAAAGATGTGCAGGGTAGGTGGATTGGCCGCGCCAAATTGCCCCTTAATTGGAAAAAATGAATTGGGTACTCTAAATTTATATAAAAGAAAAGAGGCAGGCTGTTCAAGCTTTTCATGTTGCACTGATCAGGCCAGGAGTAAGAATGGCAACAGCAATGGGAACAACAATTTATACTGCACAGGAAGAGAGTGCTGTGACTGGTTGGCAAGTGGAGGTGCTGCCATGGAGAATGCAGCAGGGAACAGTTAACTGCCAAGCTATTGTTCAAATTCAAACCAGGCACTGTGACTCTGATAGGTCAAGGTATTGAATGAACTGCTGCCATGGGGAATGAACCAGGGAATGGCTGTCCCCCTTCAGCTTTTGTTTAGTTGAAAAAGCCGCAATGCGTAGGTACACTTTTCCCCAGCACATTTTGAAATGTTACCCTGTATTCCAATATCCACCTCATTTATGCATATCGGAAAAAGCTGTGGTCCTGGCACTGCTCCTTGGGGAACTCCCCTATCGAAACATCCTCCATCAGAAAAACAACCATTTACCAGTGCATGCTGTTTTCTGTCCTTTCGTCCGCAACGTTTTATTCAGCCTGACACTGACCCGCCTATTCCAATATTCTCGGTTTTGTTAACCAGTCTTTTATGTGGCACTTGGTCAGACACTTTCTAAAACTCCAGATAGACAACATCCACCACCTTCCCTTCATCGACCTCTGTTGCTTCATCAAAACATTCAATTCAATTAGTCGAGCACAATCTGCCTTTTACAAATCTTTGCTGGCTCTCCTTAATGAACTGAAACCTCTCCAAGTTGATTATTGTCACTCATTATTGATGTTAATCTGATGGGCCTGCAGTTACTGCGAACCTCCCTTGCACCCTTTGTTCAACAAGGGCGTCACATGCGCCACTTTTCAATCCTCTGGCACCTTTCCCATATCTACGAAAGATTGGAAGATTGCGTGAAGCCAGTCCTTGATTCCGCCTCTAATCCCTTTTTCAACCTGGGATGTAAATCATCTGAACCAGCTGACCTATCCACTCTTAGGCAGAGCCAGCCTTTCTAGTACATCCTATCGTGGTTTTCACCCCACACATTTACTCTACCTTGTTGCTTCTATTTTGTCATTATCCTCTTCATTAGTAAACACCAATACAAAATACTCAATGTGTACTTTAGTCTTGCATTGTGCTTCCAAACATAGAGTCATAGAGGTTTACAGCATGAAAACCGGCCCTTCGGCCCAACTTGACCCTGCTGCCCAGTTTTGATAAAAATAATAATCCTTATTGTCACAAGACGGCTTACATTAACAGCGCAATGAAGTTACTGTGAAAAGCCCCGAGTCACCACATTCCGGCGCCTGTTCGGGTACACAGAGGGAGAATTCAGAATGTCCAAATTACCTCATAGCACAAATTCAAACCAGGCATGGTGACTCTGATAGTCTTTCAGGACTGTGGGAGGAAACCGGAGCACCCGGAGGAAACCCACGCAGACACGGGGAGAACGTGCAGACTCCACACAGACAGTGACCCAAACCGGGAATCGAACCTGGGACCCTGGCGCTGTGAAGCAATACTGCTAATCACTGTGCTACCGTGCTGCCCCTAAGCTACCACTAAACCTACCCACTTGCCTGCGTTTGGCCCATATCCCTCTGTACCCATCTTTCCCATGTAACTGTCTGAATACTTTTTAAAAGACAAAATTGTACCCGCCTGCACTACTGCCTCTGGCAGCTCGTTCCAGACACTCACCACCCTCTGTGTGAAAAAACTGCCCCTCTGGACCTTTTTGTATCTCCCCTCTCACCTTAAACCTCTGCCCTCTAGAGACTCCCCAACCTTTGGGAAAAGATGCTGACTGTCTACCTTATCTTTGCCCTTCATTATTTTATAGACAAAGAACAAAGAAATATACAGCACAGGAACAGGCCCTTCGGCCCTCCAAGCCCGTGCCGACCATGCTGCCCGACTAAACTACAATCTTCTACACTTCCTGGGTCCGTATCCCTCTATTCCCATCCTATTCATGTATTTGTCAAAATGCCCCTTAAATGTCACTATCGTCCCTGCTTCCACCACCTCCTCCGGCGAAACATGCAGACTCCGCACAGTCACCCGAGGCCGTAATTGAACCCGGGACCCTGGTGCTGTGAGGCAGCAGTGCTAACCACTGTGCTACCCTGCCGTGCAATGGATTCTCCCATCGCTTCAGCAATGAGTCTTCAGCGACGATATCAAATGTGCACTGTCTGAGGGCGGCATGTGGCGCAGTGGTTAGCACTGGGACTGCGGCGCTGAGGACCCGGATTCGAATCCCGGCCCTGGGTCACTGTCTGTGTGGAGTTTGCACATTCTCCCCGTGTCTGCGTGGGTTTCACCCCCACAACCCAAAGATGTGCAGGGGAGGTGGATTGGCCCTTAACTGGAAAAAAATAAATAATTGGGTACTCTAAATTTATAAAAGAAAATGTGCAGAGTCTGGGCCTGAATCCTCGTGTCTGATGGGAACATGTTGGGAAATAGTTTCTGACGTACTGAACTCCTGTCTCGTGATTCACTCCTTGTTCGTTTTGATCCTTGATGGCCTGATCATCATTTTCTTTTTTTTAATAGGTATGTTTATTCAAAGTTTTTCCAACAAAAATCTTCAACCAATTAACCCCCCCCCCATAATACAGCACAGAACAGGCCCTTCGGCCCACGATGTTGTGCCGAACCTTTGTCCTAGATTAATCATAGATTATCATTGAATTTACAGTGCAGAAGGAGGCCATTCGACCCCCTGAGTCTGCACCGGCTCTTGGAAAGAGCACCCTACCCAAACTCAACGCCGCCACCCAACATCAAGGGCAATTTTGGACACTTAAGGGCAATTTATCATGGCCAATCCACCTACCCTGCACATCTTTGGACTGTGGGAGGAAACCGGAGCACCCGGAGGAAACCCACGCAGACACGGGGAGGACGTGCAGACTCCGCACAGACAGTGACCCAAGCCGGAATCGAACCTGGGACCCTGGAGCTGTGAAGCAATTGTGCTATCCACAATGCTACCATGCTGCCCTTAAGAACAAATAAATCTACACGATATCATTTTACTGTAATCCATGTATCCAATAGCTGCTTGAAGGTCCCTAATGTTTCCGACTCAACTACTTCCACAGGCAGTGCATTCCATGCCCCCACTACTCTCTGGGTAAAGAACCTACCTCTGATCTCCCTCCTATATCTTCCACCTTTCACCTTAAATTTATGTCCCCTTGTAATGGTTTGTTCCACCCGGGGAAAAAGTCTCTGACTGTCTACTCCATCTATTCCCCTGATCATCTTATAAACCTCTATCAAGTCGCCCCTCATCCTTCTCCGTTCTAATGAGAAGAGGCCTAGCACTCTCAACCTTTCCTCATAAGACCTACTCTCCATTCCAGGTAACATCCTGGTAAATCTTCTTTGCACCTTTTCCAAAGCTTCCACATCCTTCCTAAAATGAGGTGACCAGAACTGTACACACTACTCCAAATGTGGCCTTACCAAAGTTTTGTACAGCTGCATCATCACCTCACAGCTCTTAAATTCAATCCCTCTGTTAATGAACGCGAGCACACCATAGGCCTTCTTCACAGCTCTATCCACTTGAGTGGCAACTTTCAAAGATGTATGAACATAGACCCCAAGATCTCTCTGCTCCTCCACATTGGCAAGAACTCTACCGTTAACCCTGTATTCCGCATTCCTATTTGTCCTTCCAAAATGGACAACCTCACACTTTTCAGGGTTAAACTCCATCTGCCACTTCTCAGCCCAGCTCTGCATCCTATCTATGTCTCTTTGCAGCCGACAACAGCCTTCCTCATTATCCACAACTCCACCAATCTTCGTATCGTCTGCAAATTTACTGACCCACCCTTCAACTCCCTCATCCAAGTCATTAATGAAAATCACAAACAGCAGAGGACCCAGAATTGATCCCTGCGGTACGCCACTGGTAACTGGGATCCAGGCTGAATATTTGCTATCCACCACCACTCTCTGACTTCTATCGGTTAGCCAGTTCGCTATCCAACTGGCCAAATTTCCCACTATCCCATGCCTCCTTACTTTGTGCAGAAGCCTACCATGGGGAACCTTATCAAATGCCTTACTAAAATCCATGTACACTACATCCACTGCTTTACCTTCATCCACATGCTTGGTCACCTCCTCAAAGAATTCAATAAGATTTGTAAGGCAAGACCTACCCCTCACAAATCCGTGCTGACTATCCCTAATCACGCAGTGTCTTTCCAGATGCTCAGAAATCCCATCCTTCAGTACCCTTTCCATTACTTTGCCTACCACCGAAGTAAGACTAACTGGCCTGTAATTCCCAGGGTTATCCCTAGTCCCTTTTTTGAACAGGGGCACGACATTCGCCACTCTCCAATCCCCTGGTACCACCCCTGTTGACAGTGAGGACGAAAAGATCATTGCCAACGGCTCTGCAATTTCATCTCTTGCTTCCCATAGAATGCTTGGATATATCCCGTCAGGCCCGGGGGACTTGTCTATCCTCAAGTTTTTCAAAATGCCCAACACATCTTCCTTACTAACAAGTATTTCCTCGAGCTTACCAGTCTGTTTCACACTGTCCTCTCCAACAATATCGCCCCTCTCATTTGTAAATACAGAAGAAAGGTACTCGTTCAAGACCTCTCCTATCTCTTCAGACTCAATACACAATCTTCCGCTACTGTCCTTGATCGGACCTACCCTCACTCTAGTCATTCTCATATTTCTCACATGTGTAAAAGGCCTTGGGGTTTTCCTTGATCCTACCCGCCAAAGATTGTTCATGCCCTCTCTTAGCTCTCCTAATCCCTTTCTTCAGTTCCCTCCTGGCTATCTTGTATCCCTCCAATGCCCTGTCTGAACCTTGTTTCCTCAGCCTTACATAAGTCTCCTTTTTCCTCTTAACAAGACATTCAACCTCTCTTGTCAACCATGGTTCCCTCACTCGACCATCTCTTCCCTGCCTGACAGGGACATACATATCAAGGACATGTAGTACCTGTTCCTTGAACAAGTTCCACATTTCACTTGTGTCCTTCCCTGCCAGCCTATGTTCCCAACTTATGCACTTCAATTCTTGTCTGACAACATCGTATTTACCCTTCCCCCAATTGTAAACCTTGCCCTGTTGCACGTACATATCCCTCTCCATTACTAAAGTGAAAGTCACAGAATTGTGGTCACTATCTCCAAAATGCTCCCCCACTAACAAATCTATCACTTGCCCTGGTTCATTACCCAGTACTAAATCCAATATTGCCCCTCCTCTGGTCGGACAATCTACATACTGTGTTAGAAAAGCTTCCTGGACACACTGCACAAACACCACCCCATCCAAACGATTTGATCTAAAGAGTTTCCACTCAATATTTGGGAAGTTAAAGTCACCCATGACTACTACCCTGTGACTTCTGCACCTTTCCAAAATCTGTTTCCCAATCTGTTCCTCCACATCTCTGCTACTATTGAGGGGCCTATAGAAAACTCCTAACAAGTTGACTGCTCCTTTCCTATTTCTGACTTCAACCCATACTACCTCATTAGGGTGATACTCCTCGAACTGCCTTTCTGCAGCTGTTATACTATCTCGAATTAACAATGCCACCCCCCCACCTCTTTTACCACCCTCCCTAATCTTATTGAAACATCTATAACCAGGGACCTCCAACAACCATTTCTGCCCCTCTCCTATCCAAGTTTCCGTGATGGCCACCACATCGTAGTCCCAAGTACCGATCCATGCCTTAAGTTCACCCACCTTATTCCTGATGCTTCTTGCATTGAAGTATACACACTTCAACCCATCTCCGTGCCTGCAAGTACTCTCCTTTGTCAGTGTTCCCTTCCCCACTGCCTCATTACACGCTTTGGCGTCCTGAATATCGGCTACCTTAGTTGCTGGACTACAAATCCGGTTCCCATTCCCCTGCCAAATTAGTTTAAACCCTCCCGAAGAGTACTAGAAAACCTCCCTCCCAGGATATTGGTGCCCCTCTGGTTCAGATGCAACCCGTCCTGCTTGTACAGGTCCCACCTTCCCCAGAATGCGCTCCAATTATCCAAATACCTGAAGCCCTCCCTCCTACACCATTCCTGCAGCCACGTGTTCAACTGCACTCTCTCCATATTCCTAGCCTCGCTATCACGTGGCACCGGCAACAAACCAGAGATGACAACTCTGTCTGTCCTGGCTTTTAACTTCCAGCCTAACTCCCTAAACTTGTTTATTACCTCCACACCCCTTTTCCTACCTATGTCGTTGGTACCAATGTGCACCACGACTTCTGGCAGCTCCCCCTCCCCCTTAAGGATCCTGAAGACACGAACCGAGACATCCCTGGCCCTGGCACCCGGGAGGCAACATACCTTCCGGGAGTCTCGCTCGCGACCACAGAATCTCCTATCTATTCCCCTAACCATTGAATCTCCGACAACTATTGCTTTACTATTCTCCCCCCTTCCCTTCTGAGCCCCAGAGCCAGACTCAGTGCCAGAGACCTGGCCGCTAGGGCCTTCCCCCGGTAGGTCATCCCCCCAACAGCATCCAAAACGGTATACTTGTTTTGAAGGGGAACGGCCACGAGGGATCCCTGCACTGTCTGCCTGTTTGTTTTTTTCCCCCTGACTGTAACCCAGGATGTAACCCAGCTATCCTTGTCCTGTACCTTGGGTGTAACAGGAAAGAAAAAGAGAAAAGAACAGAACATAAGCACATCAATCAAACATAATACAGAAGTTATACAATGAGTTTCTCCCGCACATTTTAACTCTCCCATATGCTTTTTTTTTTACAAGTACCCCTAGGAAAAAACCCTCCCCCGCCCGCCCAAATACCCCCCCCTCAAAAGAGACACCCCCCTCCCTCCCTCCCTGGGTTGCTGCTGCTGCTGACCGACCTTCCTCTAACGCTCCTAGTCTAGGAACGGTTGCCACCAAAGAACCCCTGCACAGACCCTCGCAAGGCAAACTTTATCCCCTCCAGCTTGATGAACCCGGCCATGTCATTTATACAGGCCTCCAGGCTGGGGGGGCTTCACCTCCTTCCACATGAGCAAGATCTTCCGCCGGGCTACCAGGGACGCAAAGGCCAGAATACCGGCCTCTTTCGCCTCCTGCACTCCCGGCTCGTCCGCCACCCCAAATAATGCCAGCCCCCAACTTGGTTTGACCCGGACTTTCACCACCTTGGACATAGTCTTCGCGAAACCCCTCCAGAACCCATCCAGTGCCGGGCACGACCAGAACATGTGGGCGTGATTCGCCGGGCTTCCCGAGCACCTCCCGCATCTGTCCTCCATCCCAAAGAACCTACTCAGCCTCACCCCTGTCATATGCGCTCTGTGAATAACCTTAAATTGTATCAGGCTGAGCCTGGCACACGAGGAAGAGGAATTAACCCTACTCGGGGCATCAGCCCACAGACCCTCTTTAATCTCCTCCCCCAACTCCTCCTCCTACTTGCCCTTCAGCTCCTCTACCAAAGCCTCCTCCTCTTCTTTCATCTCCTGATATATCGCCGAAACCTTGCCCTCTCCGACCCATACACCCAAAATCACCCTGTCCTGAATCCCCTGTGCCGGGAGCAGAGGGAATTCCCTCACCTGCCGCCTCACAAATGCCCTCACTTGCATATACCTGAACGCATTTCCCAGGGGTAACCCAAACTTCTCCTCCAGCGCCCCTAGGCTCGCAAACGTCCCGTCTATAAACAGGTCGCCGATCCTTCTAATCCCTGCCCGATGCCAGCTCCGAAACCCCCCATCCATCCTTCCTGGGACGAACCAATGGTTCCCCCGGATCGGGGACCACACCGAGGCTCCCATCGCTCCCCCATGTCGTCTCCACTGCCCCCAGATCTTTAGCGTTGCCGCCACCACCGGACTCGTGGTGTACCTTGTCGGCGAGAGTGGCAGCGGTGCCGTCACCAGCGCCCCCAGGCTCGTTCCTTTGCAGGACGCCATCTCCAGCCTCTTCCATGCCTCCCCCTCTCCCTCTATTACCCACTTACGGATCATCACCTCGTTGGCTGCCCAATAATAGCCACCCAGATTCGGCAACGCCAGCCCTCCTCTACTACGCTCCAGAAACCCCCTCCTCACCCTCGGGGTCTTGTTTGCCCAAACAAAACCCATGATGCTCCTACCTACCCGCTTAAAAGAGGCCTTGGTAATCATAATAGGAAGGCACTGGAACACAAAAAGAAACCTCGGGAGGACCATCATTTTAACCGACTGCACTCTGCCCGCTAGCGAGAGTGGCAGCACATCCCATCTTTTGAAGTCCTCCTCCATCTGCTCCACCAGCCGCGTCAAATTGAGTTTGTGCAGGGCCCCCCAGTTCCTAGCTACCTGGATCCCCAAGTACCGAAAGCTCCTTTCCGCCCTCTTCAACGGTAGGTCGTCTATCCCCCTTCCCTGGTCCCCTGGGTGCACCACGAAGAGCTCACTTTTCCCTACATTGAGCTTATAGCCCGAGAAGTCCCCAAACTCCCTTAGGATCTGCATGACCTCCACCATCCCCTCCACTGGATCCGCCACATACAGCAACAGGTCGTCTGCATACAGCGACACCCGATGCTCCTCTCCCCCTCGAACCACACCCCTCCATTTCCTGGACTCCCTTAATGCCATGGCCAAAGGCTCAATTGCTAATGCAAACAACAGGGGGGACAGGGGGCACCCCTGCCTCGTCCCTCGATACAGCCGAAAATACACCGACCTCCGCCGATTCGTAGCCACACTCGCCACCGGGGCTCTATAAAGGAGCTTAACCCAACTGATAAACCCCTCCCCAAACCTCCGCAACACTTCCCAGAGATACTCCCACTCCACCTGGTCAAAGGCCTTCTCCGCGTCCATAGCTGCCACAATGTCCGCCTCTCCCTCCACCGAGGGCATCATAATCACATTGAGGAGCCTCCGCACATTGGTGTTTAGCTGCCCGCCCTTTAAAAATCCCGTCTGGTCCTCATGTATCACCCCCGGGACGCAGTCCTCAATTCTCGTAGCCAGCACTTTTGCCAGCAACTTAGCATCCACATTGAGGAGCGAGATCGGCCTATACGACCCACATTGCAGTGGGTCCTTGTCCCGCTTCAGGATCAGAGAAATCATTGCCCCGGACATTGTCGGGGCAGGGTCCCCCCCTCCCTTGCCTCATTGAAAGTCCTCACTAGCAACGGGGCTAACAGGTCCGCGTACTTCCTGTAAAACTCAACCGGAAACCCATCTGGCCCCGGGGCCTTCCCCGCCTGCATGCTCCCCAGTCCTTTAACCAGCTCCTCCAACCCAATTGGCGCCCCCAAACCAGCCACCTCCTGCTCCTCCACCCTCGGGAATCTCAGTTGATCTAGAAATCCTCGCATCCCCTCTTCCCCCGCTGGGGGCTCAGATCTGTAAAGCTCCTCATAAAAGCCCTTAAATGCCTCATTTTACTTTCTCCGCACTGTAGTTCCCCTGCTATCCTTGACTCCACCTATCTCCCTCTCTGCCATCCTCTTACGGAGCTGATGTGCCAACATCCGGCTCGCCTTCTCCCCATACTCGTACATCGCCCCCCTGTGCTTTCCTCCACTGTGCCTCTGCCTTCCCTGTGGTCAACAGGTTGAATTCCGTCTGGAGACTTCGCCACTTCCTAAGTAGTCCCTCCTTGGGGGCCTCTGCATATCTCCTGTCTACCCTTAAAATCTCCCCCACTAACCTCTCCCTTTCCCTGCCCTCTCTCTTCTCCCTGTGAGCCCTGATGGAGATTAACTCTCCCCTGACCACCGCCTTCAGCGCCTCCCATACTACTCCCACCTGCACCTCCCCGTTGTCGTTGGCATCCAAATACCTTTCAATGCACCCCCGCACCCTCCCGCACACCACCTCATCCGCCAGTAATCCCACATCCAGACGCCACAGCGGGCGTTGGTCCCTCTCCTCTCCTAACTCCAGCTCCACCCAGTGCAGGGCGTGGTCTGAGATGGCTATGGCCGAGTACTCCGTTCCCTCCACTTTCGGGATCAGCGCCCTACTCAAAACAAAAAAATCTATCCGGGAGTAGGCTCTGTGTACGTGAGAAAAAAAAGAAAATTCTCTGGCCAAGGGCCTAGCAAATCTCCACAGATCTACTCCCCCCATCTGGTCCATGAACCCCCTAAGCACCTTGGCCGCAGCCGGCCTCTTCTCCGTCCTAGATCTGGAACGACCTAATGCTGGATCCAGCACCGTGTTGAAATTCCCCCCCATTATCAAGCTTCCTGCCTCCAGGTCCGGAATCCGCCCAACATGCGCTTCATGAATCCAGCATCATCTCAGTTCGGGGCGTACACGTTTACCAACACCACCCACGTCCCCTGCAACCTACCGCTCACCATCACGTATCGACCTCCATTGTCCACGACAATAGTCTTGGCCTCAAACGACACCCGCTTCCCCACCAGTATTGCCACCCCTCTGTTCTTTGCATCCAGCCCCGAATGGAATACCTGTCCTAACCATCCCTTTCTTAACCTGACCTGGTCCGCCACCTTCAAATGTGTCTCCTGAAGTATGGCCACGTCCGCCTTCAGTCCCTTTAAGTGCGCGAACACTCGAGCCCTCTTCACCGGCCCATTCAGGCCCCTCACATTCCAAGTTATCAGCCGGATTGGGGGGCGTCCCACCCATCCCCCTCTCGACTAGCCATCTCCTTTTCTAGGCCAGTCCCGTGCCTGCCCCTCCCGCACACTCCAGTCCCCCAGACGGCGGACCCCCGCCCCGACCACCTCTTCTGTTTCCAGTGCCCCATCGGCCAATGCAGCAGCAACCCTATTTCCCCCCCCGCCCTCACCCCCCGCTAGATCCGTATCTAGCTCTTTTGCTCCCCCCATAACACTCCCGTAAGTCAGCTGACTCCTGCTGACCCCGGCCTCCCCCGCCGTCCCATTGACCCCCACCCCCCCGTGTGGGAATCCCCCCCCCCCCCCCAGCAATCAGTGTGCGCTCCTCCACCCCCCCCCCCCCCCTCCCTCCCCTCTCCGTCCTTCCCTAGCGCGGGAAAAAGCCCGCGCTTTCCTGAGCCGGACCCGCCCCCCTCTGGCGCCGCTCGTGTTGCGGCCTTATCCCAATTCCCCCATCCCCGGGCCTCCCCTCCCTCCAGCACCGGCGCCCACATTCTCTCTCAGTCTCCCCATCAGATCCCTTCCTCCATCCCCATCCATCACCCAACCCGTGGAACATTCCCTACGCATAGTTAAAACCCTGTATACAACCGACAGCCCCCCCACAACCACAGGTCCTCAGTTTGAGTCCAACTTTTCAGTTTGTATAAAGGTCCAAGCCTCAGGCGTTTCGAAGTAGTGGTGTCGATCCTGGAACGTGACCCACAATCGCGCTGGCTGCAGCATACCGAACTTCACCCCCTTCCGATGGAGCACCGCCTTGGCCCGATTAAAACCAGCTCTCTTCTTTGCCACCTCCGCACTCCAGTCCTGATATATTCGGATCTCCGTATTCTCCCACCTGCTGCTCCGCTCTATCTTGGCCCACATCAGGGGACACTCTCTGTCCACGAGACGGTGAAACCTCACCATTACCGCCCTTGACGGCTCGTTGGCCTTGGGTCTCCTCGCCAGGACCCGATGAGCCCCTTCTAGCTCCAGGGGACTCGGAGAGGTCCCCGCCCCCATCAGCGAGTTGAGCATCGTGCTCACATATGCCCCGGCATCGGCCCCCTCCACTCCTTCAGGGAGACTCAGAATCCGAAGATTCTTCCTCCTCGACCTGTTCTCCAGGTCCTCAAATCTTTCCACCCACCTCTTGTGCAGCGCCTCGTGTGCCTCCATCTTCACCGCCAGGCCCAAGATCTCGTCCTCGTTCTCTGCGGCTTTTTCCCGCACCTCCCGGATCGCCGCCCCTTGGGCCTTCTGGGTCTCCACTAACCCCTCGATCGCCGTCAGCAGTGGCGCCAGCACCTCTTTCTTCAGCTCCTCCACGCAGCGCCTGCGAAACTCCTGCTGCTCCGGGCCCGATCTCCGCCCGCCGCCATCTTGTTTTTTCTCCCACGCACTTTTCGCTGCTCCAAAAACGCTTTTCTGACCGCTCCACTCCTGGTCCAATCCATATGCTATGGAGGGGGGACCTTGCTCACCTTCCCACACTGGAAGTCGTCGAAAAAATTGCCGTTGGGGCTCCTCTGGAGAGCCCAAAAGTCCTTTTTAGCGGGAGCCGCCGAATGTGCGGCTTAGCTTCGCATCGCCGCAGCCGGAAGTCGATCATCATTTTCAGCTTGTCAATTGTTTCAGGGAAACATCAGCACAAACACTCTCTTCTTTATTTCTCCCTATCAGTGAAGCAACAGCTGATGTGAGTGACAAGCCAAACATGACGTGGTTGGATGCTGCACAGGTACGCACTCTTATTCATTCTTCATCACCGTGCCCCCATGCTGGTAATTATTGCAGCTCGCGAGGTTTCTTGAATTGTTGCAGATTGAGGTTTTCCCCGAGCAGATTTTTTCCAGCGCAGTTGTGACAGTGGCCTTTACCTCATACTGGGCAAGATGGCCAAGCTTTGTCCTGTCTGCAGAGAGGATACGCCTAACTGATCAATTATCTCCCTTGCTGCCTCCTCCATATCATCAGGGGGATATGGGGGGTAAGGTGAGATCCGCGTATTGAGCTGGATGATCAGCCATGGTCATAATGAATGGCGGAGCAGGCTCGAAGGGCCGAATGGCCGACTCCTGCGCCTATTTTCTATTTGTTTCGATCGGTAAAGTGTCATCATAGAATAGAATGGCATCCCTACAGTGCATAAGGAGGCTATTTGGCCCACTGAGTCTGTACCGACCCTCTGTAAGAGCCCCCAACCCAGGCCCACTTCCCCCCCCCCCCCCCCTTCTCCCCTATCCCCGTAACCCCACCTAACCGTTCGACTCTAAGGGCAATTTATCACGGCTAATCCACTCAACCTGCACATCTCGGGACTGTGGGAGAAAACCGGAGCACCCAGAGGAAACCCATGCAGACAAGGGGGGGAACGCCCTGTGTGCTCCGGCCCCCCCCCCTGTGTGCTCCCGGCCCCCCCCCCCCCGCCGTGTGCTCCCGGCCCCCTCCCCGCCGTGTGCTCCCGGCCCCCTCCCCGCCGTGTGCTCCCGGCCCCCTCCCCGCCGTGTGCTCCCGGCCCCCCTCCCCGCCGTGTGCTCCCGGCCCCCTCCCCGCCGTGTGCTCCCGGCCCCCTCCCCGCCGTGTGCTCCCGGCCCCCCTCCCCGCCGTGTGCTCCGGCCCCCTCCCCGCCGTGTGCTCCCGGCCCCCTCCCCGCCGTGTGCTCCCGGCCCCCTCCCCCGCCGTGTGCTCCCGGCCCCCTCCCCGCCGTGTGCTCCCGGCCCCCTCCCCGCCGTGTGCTCCCGGCCCCCTCCCCGCCGTGTGCTCCCGGCCCCCTCCCCGCCGTGTGCTCCCGGCCCCCTCCCCCGCCGTGTGCTCCCGGCCCCCTCCCCGCCGTGTGCTCCCGGCCCCCCTCCCCGCCGTGTGCTCCCGGCCCCCTCCCGCGTGTGCTCCCGGCCCCCTCCCCGCCGTGTGCTCCCGGCCCCCCTCCCCCGCCGTGTGCTCCCGGCCCCCCTCCCCGCCGTGTGCTCCCGGCCCCCCTCCCCGCCGTGTGCTCCCGGCCCCCTCCCCGCCGTGTGCTCCCGGCCCCCTCCCCGCCGTGTGCTCCCGGCCCCCTCCCCGCCGTGTGCTCCCGGCCCCCTCCCCGCCGTGTGCTCCCGGCCCCCTCCCCCGCCGTGTGCTCCCGGCCCCCTCCCCCGCCGTGTGCTCCCGGCCCCCTCCCCGCCGTGTGCTCCCGGCCCCCTCCCCGCCGTGTGCTCCCGGCCCCCTCCCCCGCCGTGTGCTCCCGGCCCCCTCCCCGCCGTGTGCTCCCGGCCCCCTCCCCGCCGTGTGCTCCCGGCCCCCTCCCCGCCGTGTGCTCCCCGGCCCCCCTCCCCGCCGTGTGCTCCCGGCCCCCTCCCCGCCGTGTGCTCCCGGCCCCCTCCCCGCCGTGTGCTCCCGGCCCCCTCCCCCGCCGTGTGCTCCCGGCCCCCCTCCCCGCCGTGTGCTCCCCGGCCCCCCCTCCCCCGCCGTGTGCTCCCGGCCCCCTCCCCGCCGTGTGCTCCCGGCCCCCTCCCCGCCGTGTGCTCCCGGCCCCCTCCCCGCCGTGTGCTCCCGGCCCCCTCCCCGCCGTGTGCTCCCGGCCCCCTCCCCGCCGTGTGCTCCCGGCCCCCTCCCCGCCGTGTGCTCCCGGCCCCCCTCCCCGCCGTGTGCTCCCGGCCCCCCTCCCCGCCGTGTGCTCCCGGCCCCCCCCCCGCCGCCGTGTGCTCCCGGCCCCCCCCCCCGCCGTGTGCTCCCGGCCCCCCCCCCCGCCGTGTGCTCCCGGCCCCCCCCCCGCCGTGTGCTCCCGGGCCCCCCCCCGCCGTGTGCTCCCGCCCCTACCCCCCCCCCCCGCCGTGTGCTCCCGGCTCCCCCCCCCCCCGCCGTGTGCCCCCGGCTCCCCCCCCCCCGCCGTGTGCCCCCGCCCCCCCCCCTGCCGTGTGCTCCCGGCCCCCCCCCTGCCGTGTGCTCCCGGCCCCCCCCCCCGCCGTGTGCTCCCGGCACCCCCCGCCGTGTGCTCCCGGCACCCCCCCCCCGCCGTGTGCTCCCGGCACCCCCCGCCGTGTGCTCCCGGCACCCCCCGCCGTGTGCTCCCGGCACCCCCCGCCGTGTGCTCCCGGCCCCCCCCCCGCCGTGTGCTCTTGGCCCCCCCCCGCCGTGTGCTCTTGGCCCCCCCCCCCGCCGTGTGCTCTCGGCCCCCCCCCCGCCGTGTGCTCTCGGCCCCCCCCCGCCGTGTGCTCTCGGCCCCCCCCTGCCGTGTGCTCCCGGCCCCGCCCGCCGTGTGCTCCCGGCCCCCCCCCCCCCCCCCCCCCCCCCCCCCCCCGCCGTGTGCTCCCGGCCCCCCCCCCCCCCCCCTCCGCCGGGTGCTCCCGGCCCCCCCCCGCCGCGTGCTCCCGGACCCCCCCCGCCGTGTGCTCCCCGGCCCCCCCCCGCCGTGTGCTCCCGGCCCCCCCCCCCGCCATGTGCTCTCGGCCCCCCCCCCCCGCCGTGCGCTCTCGGCCCCCCCCCCCCGCCGTGCGCTCTCGGCCCCCCCCGCCGTGTGCTCTCGGCCCCCCCCGCCGTGTGCTCCCGGCCCCCCCCCCGCCGTGTGCTCCCGGCCC
This sequence comes from Scyliorhinus torazame, assembly GCF_047496885.1. Lineage (NCBI taxonomy): Eukaryota > Metazoa > Chordata > Chondrichthyes > Carcharhiniformes > Scyliorhinidae > Scyliorhinus > Scyliorhinus torazame. The sequence continues at coordinate 41,219,589 of NC_092734.1, read as the reverse complement.
CCCCCCCCCGCCGTGTGCTCCCGGCCCCCCCCCCCGCCGTGTGCTCCCGGCCCCCCCCACCGTGTGCTCCCGGCCCCCGCCCTCCAGCCCCCCATCCACCCCTCACTATTCCACTGTTATCTTTATTGAGTTCCAATTTCCCAGCCGCTGTGTGGTCCGGCTGCTCTCTCTGCGTGTCCCAGCATTTCAAAAAGGTTTTAAAAGGAAATTGAAAGCGACCACCTTAATGTAGAAATGCATTTTGGAGCCACACCGCACAATGGGCATAGTGGGCGGCACGGTAGCACAGTGGTTAGCACAATTGTTTCACAGCTCCAGGGTCCCGGGTTCGATTCCCCGCTGGGTCACTGTCTGTGCGGAGTCTGCACGTTCTCCCCGTGTCTGCGTGGGTTTCCTCCGGGTGCTCCGGTTTCCTCCCACAGTCCAAAGATGTGCAGGTTAGGTGGATTGGCCATGGTAAATTGCCCTTAGTGTCCAAAATGGCTGGGTGAGGTTGCTGGAGTCCCAATTCCAGCAGCCAGTACCACATCCATGGCAACTGCACCTGAAATATTATTTGTCAGTAATGGAATACAATAGTGTCCTGACTGTAAATTGTAAGTCCACCGTCTTTCCAAAAACTGTTGCCGTATCCTGTTCCATATCCAGTTTCATGTGTGCTTTCACTTGATATTTCAGGAAGCTCAAGGAAGGTGGTAAAAGAGGGGGAGGGGTGGCATTGTTAGTCAAGGACAGTATTACGGTGGCAGAAAGGACGTTTGATGAGGTCTTGTCTACTGAGGTAGTATGGGCTGAGGTTAGAAACAGGAAAGGAGAGGTCACCCTGTTAATGGTTTTCTATAGGCCTCTGAAAAGTTCCAGAGATGTAGAGGAGTGGATTGCAAAGATGATTCTGGATAGGAGCGAAAGCAACAGGGTAGTTGTTATGGGGGACTTTAACTTTCCAAATATTGACGGGAAACACTATAGTTCGAGTACTTTAGATCAGTCCGTTTTTGTCCAATGTGTGTAGGAGGGTTTCCTGACACAGTATGTAGATAGGCCAACGAGAGGCGAGGCCATATTGGATTTGGTACTGGGTAATGAACCAGGACAGGTGTTAGATTTGGAGGTAGGTGACTTTGGTGACAGTGACCACAATTCGATTACGTTTGCTTTAGTGATGGAAAGGGATAGGTATATACCGCAGGGCAAGAGGTATATCTGGGGGAAAGGCAATTATGATGCGATGAGGCAAAACTTAGGATGCATCGGATGGAGAGGAAAACTGCAGGGGATGGGCACAATGGAAATGTGGAGCTTGTTCAAGGAACAGCGACTGCGTGTCCTTGATAAGTATGTACCTGTCAGGCAGGAAGGAAGTGGTCGAGCAAGGGAACCGTGGTTTACTAAGGCAGTCAAAACACTTGTCAAGAGGAAGAAGGAGGCTTATGTAAAGATGAGACATGAAGGTTCAGTAAGGGCGCTCGAGAGTTACAAGTTAGCTAGGAAGGACCTAAAGAGAGAGCTAAGAAGAGCCAGGAGGGGACATGAGAAGTCTTTGGCAGGTAGGATCAAGGATAACCCTAAAGCTTTCTATAGATATGTCAGGAATAAAAGAATGACAAGGGTAAGAGTAGGGCCAGTCAAGGACAATCGTGGGAAGTTGTGCTTGGAGTCCGAGGAGACAGCAGAGGTGCTAAATGAATATTTTTCGTCAGTATTCACACAGGAAAAAGACAATGTTGTCGAGGAGAATACTGAGATTCAGGCTACTAGACTAGAAGGGCTTGAGGTTCAGAAGGAGGAGGTATTAACAATTCTATAAAGTGTGAAAATAGATAAGTCCCCTGGGCCAGATGGGATTTATCCTAGGATTCTCTGGGAAGCTAGGGAGGAGATTGCTGAGCCTTTAGCTTTGATCTTTAAGTCATCTTTGTCTACAGGAATAGTGCCAGAAGACTGGAGGATAGCAAATGTTGTCCCCTTGTTCAAGAAGGGGAGTAGAGATAACCCCGGTAACTATAGACAAGTGAGCCTTACTTCTGTTGTGGGCAAAATCTTGGAAAGGTTTATAAGAGATAGGATGTATAATCATCTGGAAAGGAATAATTTGATTAGAGATAGTCAACACGGTTTTGTGAAGGGTAGGTCGTGCCTCACAAACCTTATTGAGTTCTTTGAGAAGGTGACCAAACAGGTGGATGAGGGTAAAGCAGTTGATGTGGTGTATATGGATTTCAGTAAAGCGTTTGATAAGGTTCCCCACGGTAGGCTACTGCAGAAAATACGGAGGCATGGGATTCAGGGTGATTTAGCAGTTTGGATCAGAAATTGGCTCGCTGGAAGAAGACAAAGGGTGGTAGTTGATGGGAAATGTTCAGACTGGAGTCCAGTTACTAGTGGTGTACCACAAGGATCTGTTTTGGGCCCACTGCTGTTTGTCATTTTTATAAATGACCTGGAGGAGGGTGTAGAAGGATGGGTGAGTAAATTTGCAGATGACACTAAAGTCGGTGGAGTTGTGGACATTGCGGAAGGATATGACAAGTTACAGAGGGACATAAATAAGCTGCAGCGCTGGGCTGAGAGGTGGCAAATGGAGTTTAATGCAGGAAAGTGTGAGGTGATTCATTTTGGAAGGAATAACAGGAAGACAGAGTACTGGGCTAATGGTAAGATTCTTGGCAGTGTGGATGAGCAGAGAGATCTCGGTGTCCATGTACATAGATCCCTGAAAGTTGTCACCCAGGTTGAGAGAGTTGTTAAGAAGGCGTACGGTGTGTTAGCTTTTATTGGTAGAGGGATTGAGTTTCGGAGCCATGAGGTCATGTTGCAGCTGTACAAAACTCTGGTGCGGCCGCATTTGGAGTATTGCGTGCAATTCTGGTCGCCGCATTATAGGAAGGATGTGGAAGCATTGGAAAGGGTGCAGAGGAGATTTACCAGAATGTTGCCTGGTATGGAGGGAAGATCTCATGTGGAAAAGCTGAGGGACTTGAGGCTGTTTTTGTTAGAGAGAAGAAGGTTAAGAGGTGACTTAATTGAGGCATACAAGATGATCTCTAGCACGAGGGGACATAGCTTTAAATTGAGGGGAGATAGATATAGGACAGATGTCAGAGGTAGGTTCTTTACTCAGAGAGTAGTAAGGGCGTGGAATGCCCTGCCTGCAACAGTAGTGGACTCGTCAACACTAAGGGCATTCAAATGGTCATTGGATAGACATATGGGCGATAAGGGAATAGTGTTGATGGGCTTTAGAGTGGTTTCACAGCTCGGCGCAACATCGAGGGCCGAAGGGCCTGTACTGCGCTGTAATGTTCTATGTTCTTCATCGACGGTCTGCTCAGAAGCAAAGATACAACTTTTATACAACATAAAAATACAACAATAAAAGCACTTGATACAACGTCCGTGCCAATTAAATGATTCACTCCGGCAATATTGCAAGGGATCACCACTCTTTTCAGCGACTTCAGAGTATTATCATCCCCAAACCTGAAACTTGTGGAACTTTCAAATTCCTTAACGTTGTTACGATTTTCAGCATTCAAAGAGTCCAGGTAACATTTTAACCAGTCAATTCCACACACAGTAGATGTGCAGCCACTGTCCAATACAGCACAGTTGAAGGATTCTGCAACCAACACCCTCATTACCGGCGTAAAAGTGCTTGTTAATAGGACAATGTCTTCTTTCTGATCACTATCTTTTTCCTCTTCTGACTCTTCCGTGTCATGTGTCGCTTCCAACACTCTATTATAACGTGTTGGACAGTTGAAAGCATAATGGTGTTGAGAGTCACATCGGAAACATCGATTTATCATGCCCCGTGCATTTCTGGGGTTCATTTTCCTATTTCCATTGTCCATGTCCTTCGTCCTATTATAGATTTAAATGGGTTTCTGTCCTCATAATTTCCGGGTCCCGATCTCCGTCCATATTCTCGTAACCTGTTTGTAGCCGTCCGATCTCAGCATCCTGTCAGGAGTGTATCTTCCATCGTCTGCTTTATTGCTGACTGACCCATTTGGGACATAAGAGCCATAGGAATTGACTGTTTCCCCAGGAACTTCTTTAAGGCCTCTGTCATCTGATCGAATAAGGTATCATTATCCGCAAACTTAACTGCTGTCCAAACCAGGAGCCTATCCATGTTGCTCACTCTAGCACAGTCCAGTAACTTAAATGCCAACACAGACTGTGGAAATTCCAGACGGTGTTTGTGTAGCCTTTTACATAGTCTGCCAAATTCCATTATATAGTCTTCCATGGAGAATTCCTCTGTTTGCCGGAATCTATCGAATTCTGACCGTGCTTCATACGCACTTAACAAATCATCCTTTTGATAAATCTTATCCATAAAACGTAAGAGTCCCCAGACCTCCTTCTGAGTCTAACTCTTCCAATTCCAGTTCAGAAAACACTTTGCTCCGGATTTTACTGCCATATTTCCATTGTCCATGAAAAAAGCACTTGTCTTTGCAGGGGCAGGCCAGTCGATTTCGGCGGGAGAATCAGCTGGTGAGTCAGTTTCAGCGGGAGCAGTGCGGAAGTGGTTGCTGGGAGGTAAGTCTGTCCTTTAAAAGCACTTGTCTTTGCAGGGGCAGGCCAGTCGATTTCGGCGGGAGAATCAGCTGGTGAGTCAGTTTCAGCGGGAGCAGTGCGGAAGTGGTTGCTGGGAGGTAAGTCTGTCCTTTAAAAGCACTTGTCTTTGCAGGGGCAGGCCAGTCGATTTCGGCGTGAGAACAGCTGGTGAGTCAGTTTCAGCGGGAGCAGTGCGGAAGTGGTTGCTGGGAGGCAAGTCTGTCCTTTAAAAGCACTTGTCTTTGCAGGGGCAGGCCAGTCGATTTCGGCGTGAGAATAGCTGGTGAGTCAGTTTCAGCGGGAGCAGTGCGGAAGTGGTTGCTGGGAGGCAAGTCTGTCCTTTAAAAGCAATTGTCTTTGCAGGGGCAGGCCAGTCGATTTCGGCGTGAGAACAGCTGGTGAGTCAGTTTCAGCTTGATCAGTGCGGAAGTGGTTGCTGGGAGGTAAGTCTGTCCTTTAAAAGCACTTGTCTTTGCAGGGGCAGGCCAGTCGATTTCGGCGTGAGAACAGCTGGTGAGTCAGTTTCAGCGGGAGCAGTGCGGAAGTGGTTGCTGGGAGGTAAGTCTGTCCTTTAAAAGCACTTGTCTTTGCAGGGGCAGGCCAGTCGATTTCGGCGGGAGAATCAGCTGGTGAGTCAGTTTCAGCGGGAGCAGTGCGGAAGTGGTTGCTGGGAGGTAAGTCTGTCCTTTAAAAGCACTTGTCTTTGCAGGGGCAGGCCAGTCGATTTCGGCGGGAGAATCAGCTGGTGAGTCAGTTTCAGCGGGAGCAGTGCGGAAGTGGTTGCTGGGAGGTACGTCTGTCCTTTAAAAGCACTTATCTTTGCAGGGGCAGGCCAGTCGATTTTGGCGGGAGTGGAGCTGGCTGGTTAGTCAATTTCAGCAGGAGCTGAGAATTTTTTTTTTTTTTAAATTAGTGTTTTAGGCGGGAACAGGAAGTAGACCCGCGGACGTCTGGGAAGACCCTCACCAATAAATTCTGGTGGAGAGGAAACCCGAGACACTACACGTGTAGTGTCTCCCACCCGCCCTCCTCCTCTAACCTAATAATAAGACCCATTGGTGTAAGGTAAGTACCATATTTTATTATATTATTATTATTTTTTATAAAAAATTTAATTTAGTTGTTAGCCAGATCTTGGTAGAAAGTTAGAGGAATGGCAGGGAAGGGAGTGCAATGTTCCTCCTGCAGGATGTTTGAGGTGAGGGGTGCAGTTAGTGTCCCTGCTGATTTTACCTGCAGGAAGTGCTGCCATCTCCGGCTCCTCCAAGACTGAGTTAGGGATCTGGAGCTGGAGTTGGAAGAACTTCGGATCATTCGGGAGGCAGAAGGGGTCATAGATAGCAGCTTCAGGGAATTAGTTACACCAAAGATTGGAGATAGGTGGGTAACTAAGAGGGACTGGGAAAAAGCAGTCAGTGCAGGGATCCCCTGCGGTCGTTCCCCTGAGAAACAAGTATACCGCTTTGGATACTTGTGGGGGGGACGACTTACCAGGGGTAAGCCATGGGGTACGGGCCTCTGGCACGGAGTCTGTCCCTGTTGCTCAGAAGGGAAGGGGGGAGAGGAGCAGAGCATTAGTAATTGGGGACTCTATAGTCAGGGGCACAGATAGGAGATTTTGTGGGAGCGTGAGAGACTCACGTTTGGTATATTGCCTCCCAGGTGCAAGGGTACGTGATGTCTCGGATCGTGTTTTCCGGGTCCTTAGGGGGAGGGGGAGCAGCCCCAAGTCGTGGTCCACATTGGCACCAACGACATAGGTAGGAAAGGGGACAAGGATGTCAGGCAGGCTTTCAGGGAGCTAGGATGGAAGCTCAGAACTAGAACAAACAGAGTTGTTATCTCTGGGTTGTTGCCCGTGCCACGTGATAGTGAGATGAGGAATAGGGAGAGAGAGCATTTAAACACGTGGCTACAGGGATGGTGCAGGCGGGAGGGATTCAGATTTCTGGATAACTGGGGCTCTTTCTGGGGAAGGTGGGACCTCTACAGACAGGATGGTCTACATCTGAACCTGAGGGGCACAAATATCCTGGGGGGGAGATTTGTTAGTGCTCTTTGGTGGGGTTTAAACTAACGCAGCAGGGGCATGGGAACCTGGATTGTAGTTTTAGGGTAAGGGAGAATGAGAGTATAGAGGTCAGGAGCACAGATTTGACGTCGCAGGAGGGGGCCAGTGTTCAGGTAGGTGGTTTGAAGTGTGTCTACTTCAATGCCAGGAGTATACGAAACAAGGTAGGGGAACTGGCAGCATGGGTTGGTACCTGGGACTTCGATGTTGTGGCCATTTCGGAGACATGGATAGAGCAGGGACAGGAATGGATGTTGCAGGTTTTTAGGTGTTTTAGTAAGCTCAGAGAAGGAGGCAAAAGAGGGGGAGGTGTGGCGCTGCTAGTCAAGAGCAGTATTACGGTGGCGGAGAGGATGCTAGATGGGGACTCTTCTTCCGAGGTAGTATGGGCTGAAGTTAGAAACAGGAAAGGAGAGGTCACCCTGTTGGGAGTTTTTTATAGGCCTCCTAATAGTTCTAGGGATGTAGAGGAAAGGATGGCGAAGATGATTCTGGATAAGAGCGAAAGTAACAGGGTAGTTATTATGGGAGACTTTAACTTTCCAAATATTGACTGGAAAAGATATAGTTCGAGTACAATAGATGGGTCGTTTTTTGTACAGTGTGTGCAGGAGGGTTTCCTGAAACAATATGTTGACAGGCCAACAAGAGGCGAGGCCACGTTGGATTTGGTTTTGGGTAATGAACCAGGCCAGGTGTTGGATTTGGAGGTAGGAGAGCACTTTGGGGACAGTGACCACAATTCGGTGACGTTTACGTTAATGATGGAAAGGGAAAAGTATACACCGCAGGGCAAGAGTTATAGCTGGGGGAAGGGCAATTATGATGCCATTAGACGTGACTTGGGGGGGATAAGGTGGAGAAGTAGGCTGCAAGTGTTGGGCACACTGGATAAATGGGGCTTGTTCAAGGATCAGCTACTGCGTGTTCTTGATAAGTATGTACCGGTCAGACAGGGAGGAAGGCGTCGAGCGAGGGAACCGTGGTTTACCAAGGAAGTGGAATCTCTTGTTAAGAGGAAGAAGGAGGCCTATGTGAAGATGAGGTGTGAAGTTTCGGTTGGGGCGATGGATAGTTACAAGGTAGCGAGGAAGGATCTAAAGAGAGAGCTAAGACGAGCAAGGAGGGGACATGAGAAGTATTTGGCAGGAAGGATCAAGGAAAACCCAAAAGCTTTCTATAGGTATGTCAGGAATAAGCGAATGACTAGGGAAAGAGTAGGACCAGTCAAGGACAGGGATGGGAAATTGTGTGTGGAGTCTGAAGAGATAGGCGAGATACTAAATGAATATTTTTCGTCAGTATTCACTCAGGAAAAAGATAATGTTGTGGAGGAGAATGCTGAGCCCCAGGCTAATAGAATAGATGGCATTGAGGTACGTAGGGAAGAGGTGTTGGCAATTCTGGACAGGCTGAAAATAGATAAGTCCCCGGGACCTGATGGGATTTATCCTAGGATTCTCTGGGAGGCCAGGGAAGAGATTGCTGGACCTTTGGCTTTGAATGTTATGTCATCATTGGCTACAGGAATAGTGCCAGAGGACTGGAGGACAGCAAATGTGGTCCCTTTGTTCAATCAGTCCGGGCTCTCGCTCAGTCCGGGCTCTCGCTCAGTCCGGGCTCTCGCTCAGTCCGGGCTCTCGCTCAGTCCGGGCTCTCGCTCAGTCCGGGCTCTCGCTCAGTCCGGGCTCTCGCTCAGTCCGGGCTCTCGCTCAGTCCGGGCTCTCGCTCAGTCCGGGCTCTCGCTCAGTCCGGGCTCTCGCTCAGTCCGGGCTCTCGCTCAGTCCGGGCTCTCGCTCAGTCCGGGCTCTCGCTCAGTCCGGGCTCTCGCTCAGTCCGGGCTCTCGCTCAGTCCGGGCTCTCGCTCAGTCCGGGCTCTCGCTCAGTCCGGGCTCTCGCTCAGTCCGGGCTCTCGCTCAGTCCGGGCTCTCGCTCAGTCCGGGCTCTCGCTCAGTCCGGGCTCTCGCTCAGTCCGGGCTCTCGCTCAGTCCGGGCTCTCGCTCAGTCCGGGCTCTCGCTCAGTCCGGGCCCTCGGTCAGTCCGGGCCCTCGGTCAGGAGAGCCTGAAATGGATTTCAGAGTTCCCACCTGCCATTAACAAAAGATCCCCCGAAACTCTCTTCCCCGATGAGATTTAGTTTGAATCTCTGCTCGAAATGACTCTTGTTGTTTCCATTTCTGAGTGATTAGTGTTGCCTCTTGCAGCTGCTTGAATAATGTTGACCTGTTTTCTTACAGATTGTTCTGGAAGAGGCTGCGAGGCCGTTGCACATTAAGGAAATCAAGCAGAGGATCCTTGACCGGGGACTGGTCCAGTCGAAGTAAGCTGGCATTTAGTGTGGCACATAGTGGCCAGGCTGAGCTCGGTGCAGTGTGAGACACAACATTCGGACTGCAGGAATATCCCTGTGCTCACTGCTGGTCAGTGTCATTAACACCATCGTAGTACACCGGGAGCTACAGATCACGGTTGTCCCTGCTCTGCCCTCGCAGCGTCACTCGGCTGTCGCAGAGAAACTGACACTTTAAAAAAAATATATTTTTATTCTCCTTTTTCATCAGAATTTACACCCACCAACAAACAATCAACGGTAACAAATACAATGGCAATCCCCGGCCAACAATTCCTCCCTCCCACCAACCCCCAAACAACCCACAACATTTTAAATACAAACATCAAAGAAAAAGAAGCAGGATCCACCATCCCCCCCCCCCCCCCCCATACATAGTCGCCAACAACATACACAGTCCAACCCCCCCTCGCTCCCCCACCCCCCCTCGTTCCCCCACCCCCCATCCCCACCTCGCTCCCCCACCCACCCCCCCCTCGCTCCCCCACCCCCCCCCCTCGCTCCCCCACCCACCCCCCCCCTCGCTCCCCCACCCACCCCCCCTCGCTCCCCCACCCACCCCCCCTCGCTCCCCCACCCACCCCCCCTCGCTCCCCCACCCACCCCCCCTCGCTCCCCCACCCACCCCCCCTCGCTCCCCCACCCACCCCCCATCGCTCCCCCACCCCACCTCGTTCCACCCCCCTCGCTTCCCCACCCACCCCCCTTGCTCCACCCCCCTCGCTCCCCCACCCACCCCCCCTCGCTCCCCCACCCACCCCCCCCTCGCTCCCCCACCCACCCCCCCTCGCTCCCCCACCCACCCCCCCTCGCTCCCCCACCCACCCCCCCTCGCTCCCCCACCCACCCCCCCTCGCTCCCCCCACCCACCCCCCCTCGCTCCCCCACCCACCCCCCTCGCTCCCCATCCCCCACCCCCCCTCGCTCCCCCAACCCCCACCCCCCCTCGCTCCCCCAACCCCCACCCCCCCCTCGCTCCACCCCCCTCGCTCCCCCCACCCACCCACCACCTCGCTCCCCCACCCACCCTCGCTCCCCCACACACCGACCCCCCCCTCGCTCCCACACCCACCCACCCCCCTAATTGTCACCCAATTCTTGAAAGTGCATAATAAACAAAGCCCAGGAATTGTAGAACCCTTTCCCTCAACTCAACATTATTATACCTTCAGTTTGTCAAGCATTAAGAATTCCAGTAGATCCCCCCGCCAGGCCCAGGCACAGGGCGGAGATCCCCCCCGCCAGGCCCAGGCACAGGGCGGAGATCCCCCCGCCAGGCCCAGGCACAGGGCGGAGATCCCCCCGCCAGGCCCAGGCACAGGGCGGAGATCCCCCCGCCAGGCCCAGGCACAGGGCGGAGATCCCCCCGCCAGGCCCAGGCACAGGGCGGAGATCCCCCCGCCAGGCCCAGGCACAGGGTGGAGATCCCCCCGCCAGGCCCAGGCACAGGGCGGAGATCCCCCCGCCAGGCCCAGGCACAGGGCGGAGATCCCCCCGCCAGGCCCAGGCACAGGGCGGAGATCCCCCCGCCAGGCCCAGGCACAGGGCGGAGATCCCCCCGCCAGGCCCAGGCACAGGGCGGAGATCCCCCCGCCAGGCCCAGGCACAGGGCGGAGATCCCCCCGCCAGGCCCAGGCACAGGGCGGAGATCCCCCCCGCCAGGCCCAGGCACAGGGCGGAGATCCCCCCGCCAGGCCCAGGCACAGGGCGGAGATCCCCCCGCCAGCAGATCTCCACCCAACAGAATCCGCCTTTGGGCGATCAGTGAGGCGGTAGTCCTGGCCGATCCGACACCCCGAATATGGTTTCCAGGGGACCCGGTTCAAGTTTTAAATGTACCACCTTCGAAATTACCTTCAACACCTCCCTCCAATACCCCTCCAGTTTTGGACAGAACCAAAACATATGAACGGGATTTGCCGTGCCTTCCCCACAGTGCTCACAGACATCCTCTTTCCCCTTAAAGAGTCGGCTCATCCTCACCTTTGTGAGGTGCGCCCTATACACCACCTTCAGCTGTATAGGCCCAACCTGGCGCATGAAGTTGAAGCATTCACCCTCCGGAGTACCTCACACCACAACCCCTCCTCCATGCTCCCTCCCAACTCTTCCTCCCACTTTGTCTTAATCCCTTCCAGCGGGGCCTTCTCTTCTCTCAGAATCACCCCGTAAATCGCCGACACCCCCCCTTCTACATTTCCCCGTTGTTAGCACCTCCTCCGACAGTGTGGAGGTGCCACTGGAATGCTCCGCATCTCCTTGTTAACGAAATCTCGGACCTGCAGATACCGAAACATCTCTCCCCACCCAACCCATATCTCGCCCCCAACTCCTCCAGTCCTGCAAACAGGCCCCCTAGAAACAAATCCTTTACTGCCCTAACTCCCCTCTCCTCCAATCTTTGAAAAATCCATCCCACTTCCCTGGCTCTATGATTCCCCGAATCGGCAATTCCCTTGACCCCGCCCACAACCTAAAGTGCTGGGGCAACGGCCTCCATATTTTCAATGTCGCTACTACCACCGCACTCGCCGAATATTTCCTCGGGGGCATCGGGAGCGGCGCTGTTGCCAGCGCCCTTTGTCCGGACCCCCTGCACAGACTCTCCACCATTCTAACCCACTGGGCGTCGCTCCATTCTAACCCACTGGGCGTCGCTCCATTCTAACCCACTGGGACTCGCTCCATTCTAACCCACTGGGACTCGCTCCATTCTAACCCACTGGGCGTCGCTCCATTCTAACCCACTGGGAGTCGCTCCATTCTAACCCACTGGGAGTCGCTCCATTCTAACCCACTGGGGGTCGCTCCATTCTAACCCACTGGGGGTCGCTCCATTCTAACCCACTGGGACTCGCTCCATTCTAACCCACTGGGACTCGCTCCATTCTAACCCACTGGGAGTCGCTCCATTCTAACCCACTGGGCGTCGCTCCATTCTAACCCACTGGGAGTCCCACCATTCTAACCCACTGGGCGTCGCTCCATTCTAACCCACTGGGGGTCGCTCCATTCTAACCCACTGGGGGTCGCTCCATTCTAACCCACTGGGAGTCGCTCCATTCTAACCCACTGGGGGTCTCCATTCTAACCCACTGGGAGTCGCTCCATTCTAACCCACTGGGAGTCGCTCCATTCTAACCCACTGGGGGTCTCCATTCTAACCCACTGGGAGTCGCTCCATTCTAACCCACTGGGGATCGCTCCATTCTAACCCACTGGGGGTCGCTCCATTCTAACCCACTGGGACTCGCTCCATTCTAACCCACTGAGAGTCGCTCCATTCTAACCCACTGGGAGTCGCTCCATTCTAACCCACTGGGCGTCGCTCCATTCTAACCCACTGGGGGTCGCTCCATTCTAACCCACTGGGACTCGCTCCATTCTAACCCACTGGGAGTCGCTCCATTCTAACCCACTGGGGGTCTCCATTCTAACCCACTGGGAGTCGCTCCATTCTAACCCACTGGGAGTCGCTCCATTCTAACCCACTGGGAGTCGCTCCATTCTAACCCACTGGGACTCGCTCCATTCTAACCCACTGGGCGTCGCTCCATTCTAACCCACTGGGAGTCGCTCCATTCTAACCCACTGGGAGTCGCTCCATTCTAACCCACTGGGGGTCGCTCCATTCTAACCCACTGGGGGTCGCTCCATTCTAACCCACTGGGACTCGCTCCATTCTAACCCACTGGGACTCGCTCCATTCTAACCCACTGGGAGTCGCTCCATTCTAACCCACTGGGCGTCGCTCCATTCTAACCCACTGGGAGTCCCACCATTCTAACCCACTGGGCGTCGCTCCATTCTAACCCACTGGGGGTCGCTCCATTCTAACCCACTGGGGGTCGCTCCATTCTAACCCACTGGGAGTCGCTCCATTCTAACCCACTGGGGGTCTCCATTCTAACCCACTGGGAGTCGCTCCATTCTAACCCACTGGGAGTCGCTCCATTCTAACCCACTGGGGGTCTCCATTCTAACCCACTGGGAGTCGCTCCATTCTAACCCACTGGGGATCGCTCCATTCTAACCCACTGGGGGTCGCTCCATTCTAACCCACTGGGACTCGCTCCATTCTAACCCACTGGGAGTCGCTCCATTCTAACCCACTGGGGGTCTCCATTCTAACCCACTGGGAGTCGCTCCATTCTAACCCACTGGGAGTCGCTCCATTCTAACCCACTGGGAGTCGCTCCATTCTAACCCACTGGGACTCGCTCCATTCTAACCCACTGGGCGTCGCTCCATTCTAACCCACTGGGAGTCGCTCCATTCTAACCCACTGGGACTCGCTCCATTCTAACCCACTGAGAGTCGCTCCATTCTAACCCACTGGGAGTCGCTCCATTCTAACCCACTGGGCGTCGCTCCATTCTAACCCACTGGGAGTCGCTCCATTCTAACCCACTGGGCGTCGCTCCATTCTAACCCACTGGGCGTCGCTCCATTCTAACCCACTGGGGGTCGCTCCATTCTAACCCACTGAGAGTCGCTCCATTCTAACCCACTGAGAGTCGCTCCATTCTAACCCGCTGGGGGTCGCTCCATTCTAACCCACTGGGCGTCGCTCCATTCTAACCCACTGGGGGTCGCTCCATTCTAACCCACTGAGAGTCGCTCCATTCTAACCCACTGAGAGTCGCTCCATTCTAACCCACTGGGAGTCGCTCCATTCTAACCCACTGGGAGTCGCTCCATTCTAACCCACTGGGGGTCGCTCCATTCTAACCCACTGGGGGTCGCTCCATTCTAACCCACTGGGAGTCGCTCCATTCTAACCCGCTGGGGGTCGCTCCATTCTAACCCACTGGGGGTCGCTCCATTCTAACCCGCTGGGGGTCGCTCCATTCTAACCCACTGGGGGTCGCTCCATTCTAACCCACTGGGGGTCGCTCCATTCTAACCCACTGGGGGTCGCTCCATTCTAACCCACTGGGCGTCGCTCCATTCTAACCCACTGGGAGTCGCTCCATTCTAACCCGCTGGGGGTCGCTCCATTCTAACCCACTGGGGGTCGCTCCATTCTAACCCACTGGGGGTCGCTCCATTCTAACCCACTGGGAGTCGCTCCATTCTAACCCGCTGGGGGTCGCTCCATTCTAACCCACTGGGAGTCGCTCCATTCTAACCCACTGGGGGTCTCCATTCTAACCCACTGGGGGTCGCTCCATTCTAACCCACTGGGAGTCGCTCCATTCTAACCCACTGGGCGTCGCTCCATTCTAACCCACTGGGAGTCGCTCCATTCTAACCCACTGGGGGTCGCTCCATTCTAACCCAACTCCTCACCACCTCCGCATTCGCCCCCCAGTTATAGTACAGTAAATTCGGGAGAACCAAACCCCCCTGACTACCGTCCTCTCTGTAACAGAACCTTCCTAATCCTGTCCCCCCCCCCCATATAAACAAGGTAATCATTTTTTCAACTTCCTTAAAAAATGCCTTTGGCAAAAGGATCGGCAGGCACTGAAAAATAAATACAATTCGCGGTAACACATTCATCTGAATTGCCTGCGCCCGAGCTGCCAGCGACAGAGGGGCGACCATCCCACCTTGTCAGATCTGCTTTCACCCTTCCCATCAGACTAGTAATGTTGTACCTACCTTGAATATATACAAGAGGCGGCTGGATGCAGCACTTGGGGAGAATGGGATCAAAGGTTATGGGGCGAAAGCAGGATTAGGCTATTGAGTTATATGATCAGCCATGATGGTGATGAATGGCGGAGCAGGCTCGAAGGGCCAAAAGGCCGCCTCCTGTTCCTACCTTCTATATATGTATGTATCTACAGAGCCCCCCCCCCCCAATCCCGTACCATCTGCACCCCCAGATATCTAAAGTGGGTCGCCGCCCTACGGAATGGCTGCCCCCCCCCCCCACCACCCCCACCCCCAACCCGGTCGGGACAACACAAAATATTCACTTTTATCTAAATTTAGCTTATACCCCGAAAAAGACCCAAACATTCGAAGCAGCTCTAATATGCCCCCATTGATACACTCGGTTCCGATACACACAATAGCAAGTCGTCTGCGTACAAAGAAACCCTATGCTCCACCGCCCCCTCCTCCCCCGTACCCGTACTATCCCTTTCCACACCTCCGAACTCCTCATCGTGATGGCCAAAGGCTCGATCACAAGTGCGAACAACGGGGGGGCCATAGGACAATATCCCGAATTCATACCATTCGTACGGACACTCGCCCTCTGCTCCCGATACAGCAGCCTTACCCAATCCACAAATCGTGGCCCAATCTCAAATCGTAGCCCAACCCCAAACCGCCCCAGTCCCGCCATCAAATACCAACACTCTACTTTGTCAAACGCCTTCTCAGCATCCAACGCCACTGCCACCTCTGTCTGCCTCCCCTCTGCCGGTGCCATAACCACATTCAATACCCTCCTAATGTTCGAAAAGAGCTGCCTCCCCTTCACAAACCCCATCTGATCTTCGCCTAACACCTTTGGGCGGCATTCCTCCAACCTACCTGCCAACACCTTCGTCAAACCCTTGTTTCCAAATTCAACAGAGATATGGGCCTATACGGCCCACATTCTGTCGGATCTTTATCCTTCTCGAGCAACAAGGAAATCGATGCCTGCCCCAAAGTCTGTGGCACCACCCCCTTCCCTATCACCTCCTCAAACATCCCCACCATCAGCGGCGCCAACCTCTTTATAGAACATAGAACGATACAGCGCAGTACAGGCCCTTCGGCCCACGATGTTGCACCGAAACAAAAGCCATCTAACCTACACTATGCCATTATCATCCATATGTTTATCCAATAAACTTTTAGATGCCCTCAATGTTGGCGAGTTCACCACTGTAGCAGGTAGGGCATTCCACGGCCTCACCACTCTTTGCGTAAAGAACCTACCTCTGACCTCTGTCCTATATCTATTACCCCTCAGTTTAAAGTTATGTCCCCTCGTGCCAGCCATATCCATCCGCGGGAGAAGGCTCTCACTGTCCACCCTATCCAACCCCCTGATCATTTTGTATGCCTCTATTAAGTCTCCTCTTAACCTTCTTCTCTCCAACGAAAACAACCTCAAGTCCGTCAGCCTTTCCTCATAAGATTTTCCCTCCATACCAGGCAACATCCTGGTAAATCTCCTCTGCACCCGCTCCAAAGCCTCCACGTCCTTCCTATAATGCGGTGACCAGAACTGTACGCAATACTCCAAATGCGGCCGGACCAGAGTTCTGTACAGCTGCAACATGACCTCCCGACTCCGGAACTCAATCCCTCTACCAATAAAGGCCAACACTCCATAGGCCTTCTTCACAACCCTATCAACCTGGGTGGCAACTTTCAGGGATCTATGTACATGGACACCTAGATCCCTCTGCTCAGCCACACTTTCAAGAACTTTACCATTAGCCAAATATTCCGCATTCTCTTAAAATTCTCTTTAAATTTCTTGCAGTACTCCACCGGAAACGCATCTGGTCCTGCTACCTTCCCCGACTGCATCCTCCCAATCGCATCTTTTATCTCCTGCTCCACTATCGCCCCCTCCAATGTGGCCTTATCCTCCCCTCCCCAACCTCGGGTATTCCAAACCATCCAGGAATTCCTGCATCTCCACATCCTCCACCGGTGGCTCCGACCTATACAATCTCTCGTAAAACTTCTCAAGCACCCTATTAATCTGATCAGGAGCCACCACCAACCTCCCTGCCCTATCCCGCACTGAACAGTATCCCTCGCCGCTGCCTCCCTCCGCAGTTGGCCCGCCAACATGTGCCCTGCCTTCTCTCCATACTCGTAAACTGCTCTCCTTGCCTGCCTCAGTTGGCGCATCGCCTTCCTTGTGGACTGCCAGTCAAAGCTCGCCTGCAAGATTTTCCCCTTTTCCAACAGTTCTGGATCCACATCCTCTGCACACTACCTGTCCACTTCCAACATCTCACCTATTACCCTTTGCCGCTCCACCCTCTCCTCCTTATCCACCTTTGGCTTAAACAAGATCACCTCCCCTCTCACCACCGCCTTCAGAGCTTCCCATACCACCGCCTGCGAAACCTCCCCCGTACAATTAAACCCCACGTATTACTTTCCCAAACTTATCACAAAACCCTCGATCCCTCAACAGCCCCATATCTAATCTCCACCACGGCCTCTGCACTGTCCCCTCTCCAACACCATATCCACCCAATGTGGCGCATGATCTGATACCGCAATTGCTGAATATTCCGACCCCTTGACCCCGGCCGACAGCGCCTTCCCCACCACTAACAAATCTATCTGCGAATAGACCTTATGGACCAAGGAGAAAAATGAATGCTCCCCCGGGTGCAGAAACCTCCAGGGGTCTATCCCTCCCATTTCCACCATTAGTCCAGCCAACGCCTTCGCCCCCCCCTGACGGGACAAGCGATCGCGGCCGTGACCTATCCAACCTTTGGTCAAGACGATCTGGCCAAGAATGGAGCCAAGATAGTTATTAAGGGATATCTGTTGTCGTGTACCCCACTTGGTATACTGAAACTACACCGTGTGGATACCTTTTGCCTTCCCTCAAGGAAGCTCCCTTAACTCGATGTCAGTTGAGGACACGGTACCGGATCCTTCGGGTAGCCTGCCCTCCAGATCACGGAAAGTGTCCTAAACCACCCTGCGGTGAGTAACAGCCATGAACCTTTTCCCATCCCATTCCCCAAGGGCTCCCAGTGGGATGTGCTGGAGGATGGTTTGAGGTTCTCTCCCCTAACGCTGTGGCAGCACATAACCGCTGCCCATGCCAGCATTACGCCTGTGCCTACAGTCATTCCTATTCGGAGTACCTCCCACCCATCTGTGACTTCACAGCTCCAGGGTCCCAGGTTCGATTCCGGCTTGGGTCACTGTCTGTGCGGAGTCTGCACGTTCTCCCCGTGTCTGCGTGGGTTTCCTCCGGGTGCTCCAGTTTCCTCCCACAGTCCAAAGATGTGCAGGTTCGGTGGATTGGCCGTGCTAAATTGCCCTTTAGTGTCCAAAAAGGATAGGAGGGATTATTGGGTTATGGGAATAGGGTGGAAGTCAGGGCCTACGTGGGTCGGTGCAGACTCGATGGGCCGAATGGCCTCCTTCTGCACTGTATGTTCTATGTAAGTCGGCTGCCTGCTGACCCGGGAATGCTGTCCCGCCAATGTTGTGTTGTGGAGAAGGTCTGGATAGCTAAGTCCACCTGGATCTTTCCTTTCCTTATCTGATTTGTCGACTGTCTGAGCGAGCTCAGTTGCTCTGTGCCTGTCGGATTATGCTGCCTGGTGTCTTGTCGATGTTAAGTGAATCGACCCACCAGGCTCCAAATAGGTCGCCTGACGTACGTCCGGGGAGGTGAAATTCGCCCCTGTTAAAGAGTCCGTTATCTGCAGACCGAAGCTGTGGCTGCTGCCACATAGGTGGCCTCCCGTGATTATCCCTGCCTCCGGTGTGACAAAACACCGCTGTGCGGGACCGACCTACACGGCCGTAAAAGCTTCTTTTAGTGGGATAACATTGACGGTTACCTTGCTGTGGTTCGACAAAGGTTCGAGGGTCCGACAGGCACACACTTTGTAATGGGCTGACTCGGAACAGCACTCCACAGTGGTCATGTGTGCTAGGTCATTATGATGGGCTATGTATCCTCTAGATCCAGTACAGTAAACCCAGCCCTCCCGCACTGTTCCCAATGACTCAAACCTATAGCTGTCCTTAAAGGTTTCCTTGGCTGGGTTCTCCTGGGGGACTGCCAGAATAAACGTTATCCCTCCCTCAGTGGACCCACTTGCCTGGGCTGGTGACCACCGGTTTGTGCCTGTCCCCGTGGATGTGAAGGTTTATTCTGTATTGGGAGGTGAATAGTGTCGTGGGATTGTTCCGAACCTCAAGCCCTCTATATCAGCCCAGATATTGTCGATTGAATCTCTTGCAAGAGTGCCGCAGGCCCTTTAGCTTGCTCTTGGGTAGCGTTAATTATCCCGGCTGATACCTCGTCCAGGACTCGCAGAAGTCCTTCTCCCGGTACATTTATGGCAGTCAGATCAATCCCATATGCCCCATATCGTAGCCCCTTTCTGACTTCCCTGACTACCCAGGAGGCATAACTATTTATCTCCTCTAGCTGCACCGAGTTCAGGACCGAGTTTGCACTACCGACTAATCCTCCAATGTCCCCTAAAATACTCCTTTTCCCTCGCCTGCGCACCCTAGATTCTGGGGTTATTCCATAGTTACAGTCGTCTGGTCTCCTGCAGTCGGGCCTTTGCCCATTTAATGGGGCTGTGGTGATCGTGGCATCTGGAATGTAAAACCTCAACACCCCGGAGACGTTGTGTGTGATTTCCAGGGATACCATCGTAACGCCAGGGTTCGGGGTTTCCCAATCCTAACTAACCCGTCCGAGGGGAGGTCAACCAATTGAGGGCATCGGGTTGGCTTTTGGTATCCACAAGTACGTAGGGTTACAACATCTAATCTCACTACACCCGAGTCTATCACACGTGTACAGTATTCCTGACGGTACTGTCCTTCAAGGCCGGGATGTGGCGACTAGGGGCTTTTCACAGTAACTTCATTGCAGTGTTAATGTAAGCCTACTTGTGGCAATAATGATGATTATTATTCCCTGGCTCACACTGGGCACAGACTACACACTGTTGGCAGTGTCCGGCTATCTCTCTCCCCACCAGCATCTGCTCATCAGTATCATTTTATCTCGCCCAATGTGTGCTGGCACTTGATAAACTTTCAATAAGGTGTGCCTTGTACATCGCGGTGCCTTCATTCGCCCGTCTTTCCTCCAGACATTGTCCCCATCTTTCACGGCCCCGTCTTCCTCCCATTTCTTTCCTTCATTCCTTGTTGTGGCAAGCTGTACCTTCGCTCTGCCGTCTGGATCCTGCTCCTAACACAGTGACAGGTCTTGCTTCCACGCTGTACACTCTGCCCGGTGAAAGCTTTGGCCACCCTATCCGCGTAAGCATTGCCCTGTTGCTGCGGGGTCTGGATCTTTCTGCTTCTCTTGATTACCGCAGCTCCCGCTGGTGCCTTAGCTACCTGTA
Source organism: Scyliorhinus torazame (assembly GCF_047496885.1). Taxonomy (NCBI): domain Eukaryota; kingdom Metazoa; phylum Chordata; class Chondrichthyes; order Carcharhiniformes; family Scyliorhinidae; genus Scyliorhinus; species Scyliorhinus torazame. The sequence continues at coordinate 41,199,557 of NC_092734.1, read as the reverse complement.
CTAATTTCCGCACATCATTCTCAGGCTGTACATGCCCCCCGAGGAAGTTGTGTATCCGTCAATTTGAAAGAAAATGAAGAATCCCTCGTCTTCACTCTGTGAAAATTCCCGATCAGTACATTTGATGTGTAATGAGTTTACAGAGAAAATAATGAAATCTCGACCAATTTTTGAACAAACAGTTCAAAAGTTTTCCAATGTAGGTACAATGTAGGCTGCACAGGGCTCAGTAAACACAATCCTTCACATTCCAATTTACATTCCTTTGTTCTTTTTTTCACCTTTGGCTAAGAGCACCCGAGTTCAAACTAATCATTTACAAATCCCAATTGATACACTTTGATTTCCCCGTCTATTTCCTGATAATTGTGTCCTAAGTAACTTCCACAATGTTGATCATTATTAGTGATTTTTAAAGAAATTTCAAATACTCACCCCGTTTTAAATCACACTTCAGATCCCGTTTATAACTCCCAGTGGATGCAGAACTCAGTTTTGCAATACACAACTTAAAAAAAAAAACTAGAAGCACCAAAGGAAATTCACAAAATCTTATTAAACATAAACACACGGATTCGTCCACCGAGAGCTCCGCTCAAACGAAGAATTCAAAGCTTTCATCCAATCTCAACAAACTGAGAAATAACAATTAGAATTTGCAAAGAAAACAAATGAAGCGGATTAAGACAGTCGTCTTCATTCGTCTTTCTTCAAAACTGTAATTAAAACTCAAAGAAAAGGTAAATTCTCTCGTCAATATATCTATAGTAAGTTCAAATTCTTCTGCAGCAACAGGGGCTTATCCATTCCCCCAGAATCACCACTCTCGCATTCGGAACGCTTGCATTATCTTGGGGGGGCAGCAAGGTAGCACAGTGGTTAGCGCAATTGTTTCACAGCTCCAGGGTCCCAGGTTCGATTCGGGTTTGGGTCACTGTCTGTGCGGAGTCTGCACATCCTCCCCGTGTGTGCGTGGGTTTCCTCCGGGTGCTCCGGTTTCCTCCCACAGTTCAAAGATGTGCAGGTTAGGTGGATTGGCCATGTTCAGTGTCCAAAAAGGTTGGGTGGGGTTACTGGGTTATGGGGATGGGGTGGAGGTGTGGGCTTGGGTAGGGTGCTCTTTCCAGGGGCCGGTGCAGACTCGATGGGCCGAATGGCCTCCTTCAGCATTGTAAATTCTATGATTACAACTCATCCTGCTCCTTAACCACATTCAAAATACAACGACATACATACAACAAGCAACCTTGAAATGAGTAACAAAACCGGACGTCACAGGGTGACCTCAGTGACTCAGGCACGAGACACACTCACAGACAAGGAAAAATCACACACACCAACACACAAACAGCAACGTAACAAACACAAGTTGTTGTGTTTTTGTCCCAGCTGCCCGCAGCTCTGAATGAGTTGATTAAAGTCTGCAGACTATCTTTTAACCTCATATTCCTTAAAACCAATAAGTTCCTAATTTCTTTCACATATGCATTCAGAATATAATTCAAACCCTTTCCAACTTAATTTAGCTCCCTTTTTTAAACTCAAAAGACTTATCTCCCCAATCAAGACCTCCGTTGTCTTTATTCATTGTTTGATCCCCAAAAGCGCACATCATACCCCTTTCTCATACTTATTTATTTTGCTTGACCCGCCCACCTGCGGGTGGATCGCCGTGGATGTGTCCGGGTTGTATCCCTTCTCTCATCTTCTTAATTCATTTTATGTTGTGCTCAACTATGGTTTGTACCATAGACATGTCGGATCCCCACTGAAATTTCCCTGGTACCGACCCTCACTTTATCACTCCCGGCCATCTCAGCCAGTCAATGCACGTGTACCCTCTCGCACGTGTACCCTCTCGCACGTGTACCCTCTCGCACGTGTACCCTCTCGCACGTGTACCCTCTCGCACGTGTACCCTCTCGCACGTGTACCCTCTCGCACGTGTACCCTCTCGCACGTGTACCCTCTCGCACGTGTACCCTCTCGCACGTGTACCCTCTCGCGGTTCACCCTCTCGCGGGTTCACCCTCTTGCAGGTTACTCCTACGCGGCTACTCCTCCTCTCTATCAATGGGACCCTTCCGCCTTCCGCCACGTTTTACCCCTGCGTGGATTTTATGCACACTTCGCAACTATGATTCTTATCGATTCTATGCCGTGGCCGCCTTCCCCGGTTTGGGTTCAAGCTCGCAGTCCGACCCCTCCTCCGTAACGTTCTTTGGTAACCCAACTTATGGACGTCCAACGGCTGATGTGCAAGCCCTCCCCTAACTATGGGTGGTAAATTAAATGTACTCACCCGACTTGGAGCCACATAGTCGCTGGTCGTCCTGTGTGGTATCCTGCTGACTACGCCAATTGTTGGAGAGAATTCAAGCTGAGTTCTGGAGACTGCATTGAGCTTCAAGGGAAATCTTTATTGTTTCACAACAAAGCGAGACACAAAGAGCTCGCCCTGAATGATGCAGGTTCCCCCCAGTCCGTATTTATCTCAGATTGTACGCTGCAATGGTCAGTTATACTGTGCGATGTAGCAAGGTTCTGTATTGATATGATAATTATTTACTGAATACAGATAGTTTGAAAAGACGTAATATTAACAGACTGACTTGTTTTACTGAATGACGGATGGTTTGCATGATTTTGTTCAGTACAGACATTGTTTGAAACAGTCCTGATCATCGCATCTCCGGATGGTTTCTGGCCCCCACATGTCAAAAGGAAGTTTCAGTTCTGAGAGGGTGTTAACGGCCTCCCCTGCCTGGATGTCCGGGGATAATGATCTTGGAGTCTGGCTGTCTATGCGGTCTCCCTGATGGTGTTGCTGATGAAAACGGGTTTCTCAGACCGTTGCCATTGTGGCCGCTGGTGTGGCCTTGGTTGATTGCTGGCTGCCTGATGTCTTAGTTAACCCGTCCCTGTTTTCTAGTGAGGACTGACTAGCTTTTGTCCATGTGTGCCTTTTATTTGTGAGATTTAGACAGGATATGAATAGACATGGGAATAAAATATTTATATAAAAGCATGGTCCCCGATATTCCTACAGCAGCCTCCCAACCCCCGCATAACTATCCCAACCGGGGATTTCCCAACCCCCCTCTCCCTTCCTATCCACCATCATAACTCCGGGCCTTGCCCCATGAGCCTGACCCGCCCCCATCCATTGTTAACATCGGACCCCACCCCCTTCCCAGAATCCCCTCCTGCACTTACTCTTGAAAATGCCTCACCAAGTATCCCCCCCCCCCCCCACATTTTATGTCCGCAGCCCTTTTCCCCACCGCACCTTTGTTCACTAGCCGACTTGAGTTAGTTAGTGCGGGGGTTCCCGCCCAGGCCTTCCCTCCCCCTCCCCTCCCGCCCAGTGCCCAGGAAAACAGTCAAACACAAACATCTCAGCAAAATAGAACCATCGCAACAATCAAAAAAACCTAACCTCCATAACAGCGTGAAGTAAAAATAACAATATAGGTCAAAACTACATTTATACACTCTCCCCCACTCCCCTTTCACAGTCCACAACCACATTTCAGTCCCATTCTTCACTTCTGTCCCAGGCCTCGCTGCCTTCACAAACGCCTCCGTCGCCTCCACTGTCTCGAAATAAAAGTCTCTGCTGTTGTATGTCACCCTCAGCTTCGCTGGATACCCCAAATCGCACCCCACTGTCGGACAATGCCGTCTTCACTCAGCCGAAAGCCACTTGTCTCTTTGCCAGTTCCACCGTCAAGTCCTGGTAAATGCGAACACCAGCAGCTCCCGCTTCTGCTTTGCCCAGTTCAAAACCTTCTCCTTCATGTGGTACATGTACAAACAGATGATCACTGCCCTTGGCGGCTCATTCAACTTTGGCTTAGGTCTCAGCGACCGATGAGCTTGGTCCAGTTCATACCGAGAGGGTTCCTCACCCCCCCCATCGGTTCCACCAACGTCCACCCCCTCAGGCAGGACCACAGTCCTCAGATTTTGCCGCCTCGAGCGGCTTTGTGGGTCCTCCAGCTTTTCTCACAGCCCCTTGTTGGCCTCGAACACCCTCCGCAGCTCATCCCCCATCGAGGTGATCTGGTCGCTGTGCTGCGACACGGCCTCCTCCACTCCCTTCATCTTCTCACTCTGCTCCCTCACCTCGGCCGATGTCTTCGCCACAGACACCGTCACCGGGGCAACTGCCTCCTCCACCAACACCTTCAACGCCACCCGCCACCTCCTTTCTCAACACCTCCGTCTGTTTCGCAAACTGCTTCTCCAGCTGCAAAGACGTCACCTCAGTCTCCCTCTCTGCTGTGAGCAGTGAGGCCCCACTCGGCAGCCCAGCCACCGCCACCTTGCCAGCTCCCGGGCTGGCCCTCTCACTCGACGGTGAACACTCCCTCCCTTCTTCACGGCTGTTTTCCTCAAACCGTTTGACATCCTTTGCCTACTTTATACCTTCCGACACACAATCATTCGCAGATAAAACTCCTAAAAACACGCCTCAAGCAGGAACCACCCAATATGCAAATTCCCCTCTGCGTACCGCCACCAGAAGTCGAGAAGCTGCCACTTTGAGGGACAAAGTTGGTGGAAAGTAGACTAGTGACAGTGCAATCTGACTGGACTACTCTGCAATGGCCGCGCATTCCCGTGTGTGTTGCAGAGCAGTGCCGGCCGAGCTTCAATCGCCTGGTCCTGCGGTTTGCTATATATTGATCCAGGCAGAGCGAGAGCTCCCTCTGCTGGGAAACAAGAGAAGCGCAGGGACTGAAGCAGCCCATTCAACTGAGCCCACACTGTCAATGCTCACTCCTCCTCAAACTCACTCCTTGCTGTGTCTAAATGTACGCCTTCTATCTATCGAATCCTTCTATATAGAATGCGAGCGTGACATGGCACAGGCGGCATCTGCCTGAACCATCTGTGTAATCCCATTCCCCAGCTTTTTCCCTCAGTCCCACAACAAGTTACTCTTTACTCTGACTCCACTACCCTTTCCGATAGTGAATTCCGCATCAGGACAACTCCCTGTGTTAAAAACAGCCGCCTCCTCTCCCACCCCGCCCAGCTCTGACAGCAATTGTTTTAGATCTGTAATCTCTGCTTTCCCATTCTGCGGGCAATTTGGAACAGTTCTTGTTTACTGTATATCGATCAAATCGCCCTTTCTCTCCAATAACTCCAATTTCACCCCATTCCATTAACATTTCTCTGAATCCTCCCCCTCTCTCACTCCCCCTCTCTCACTCCCCCTCTCTCACTCCCTCTCTCTCACTCCCTCTCTCACTCCCTCTCTCTCACTCCCCCTCTCTCACTCCCTCTCTCTCACTCCCTCTCTCTCACTCCCTCTCTCACTCCCTCTCTCACTCCCCCTCTCTCACTCCCTCTCTCACTCCCCCTCTCTCACTCCCTCTCTCACTCCCCCTCTCTCACTCCCCCTCTCTCACTCCCCCTCTCTCACTCCCTCTCTCTCACTCCCCCTCTCTCACTCCCCCTCTCTCACTCCCCCTCTCTCACTCCCTCTCTCTCACTCCCTCTCTCTCACTCCCCCTCTCTCACTCCCCCTCTCTCACTCCCCCTCTCTCACTCCCCCTCTCTCACTCCCCCTCTCTCACTCCCCCTCTCTCACTCCCTCTCTCTCACTCCCCCTCTCTCACTCCCCCTCTCTCACTCCCCCTCTCTCACTCCCCCTCTCTCACTCCCTCTCTCTCACTCCCCCTCTCTCACTCCCCCTCTCTCGCTCCCCCTCTCTCGCTCCCCCTCTCTCGCTCCCCTCTCTCGCTCCCCCTCTCTCGCTCCCCCTCTCTCGCTCCCCCTCTCTCGCTCCCCCTCTCTCGCTCCCCCTCTCTCGCTCCCTCTCTCCCGCTCCCTCTCTCCCGCTCCCTCTCTCCCGCTCCCTCTCTCCCACTCCCTCTCTCCCACTCCCTCTCTCCCACTCCCTCTCTCCCACTCCCTCTCTCCCACTCCCTCTCTCCCACTCTCTCTCACTCCCCCTCTCTCTCACTCCCTCTCTCTCCCACTCCCTCTCTCACTCCCCCTCTCTCACTCCCCCTCTCTCACTCCCTCTCTCTCACTCCCTCTCTCTCACTCCCTCTCTCTCACTCCCTCTCTCTCTCACTCCCTCTCTCTCTCACTCCCTCTCTCTCACTCCATCTCTCTCACTCCATCTCTCTCACTCCCTCTCTCTCACTCCCTCTCTCTCACTCCCTCTCTCTCACTCCCTCTCTCTCACTCTCTCTCTCTCCCCCTCTCTCTCTCGCCCCCTTACTCTCTCGCCCCCTTCTTGCCCCCTCTCTCTCTTGCCCCCTCTCTCTCTTGCCCCCCCCTCTCTCCCACTCCCTCTCTCTCACTCCCCCTCTCTCTCACTCCCTCTCTCTCCCACTCCCTCTCTCACTCCCCCTCTCTCACTCCCTCTCTCTCACTCCCTCTCTCTCACTCCCTCTCTCTCACTCCCTCTCTCTCACTCCCTCTCTCTCTCACTCCCTCTCTCTCTCACTCCCTCTCTCTCACTCCCTCTCACTCCCTCTCTCTCACTCCCTCTCTCTCACTCTCTCTCTCTCCCCCTCTCTCTCTCGCCCCCTTACTCTCTCGCCCCCTTCTTGCCCCCTCTCTCTCTTGCCCCCTCTCTCTCTTGCCCCCCCCTCTCTCTTGCCCCCTCTCTCTCTTGTCCCCTCTCTCTCTTGTCCCCTCTCTCTCTTGCCCCCCTCTCTCTCTTGCCCCCTCTCTCTCTTGCCCCCCTCTCTCTCTTGCCCCCCTCTCTCTCTTGCCCCCCTCTCTCTCTTGCCCCCCTCTCTCTCTTGCCCCCCTCTCTCTCTTGCCCCCTCTCTCTCTTGCCCCCCTCTCTCTCTTGCCCCCCTCTCTCTCTTGCCCCCCTCTCTCTCTTGTCCCCCTCTCTCTCTTGTCCCCCTCTCTCTCTTGCCCCCCTCTCTCTCTTGCCCCCCTCTCTTTCTTGCCCCCCTCTCTTTCTTGCCCCCCTCTCTCTCTTGCCCCCCTCTCTCTCTTGCCCCCCTCTCTCTCTTGCCCCCCTCTCTCTCTTGCCCCCTCTCTCTCTTGCCCCCCTCTCTCTCTTGCCCCCCTCTCTCTCTTGCCCCCCTCTCTCTCTTGCCCCCCTCTCTCTCTTGCCCCCCTCTCTCTCTTGCCCCCCTCTCTCTCTTGCCGCCCTCTCTCTCTTGCCCCCTCTCTCTCTTGTCCCCTCTCTCTCTTGCCCCCTCTCTCTCTTGCCCCCCTCTCTCTCTTGCCCCCCTCTCTCTCTTGCCCCCCTCTCTCTCTTGCCCCCCTCTCTCTCTTGCCCCCTCTCTCTCTTGCCCCCCTCTCTCTCTTGCCCCCCTCTCTCTCTTGCCCCCCTCTCTCTCTTGCCCCCCTCTCTCTCTTGCCCCCCTCTCTCTCTTGCCCCCTCTCTCTCTTGCCCCCTCTCTCTCTTGCCCCCCTCTCTCTCTTGCCCCCCTCTCTCTCTTGCCCCCCTCTCTCTCTTGCCCCCCTCTCTCTCTTGCCCCCCTCTCTCTCTTGCCCCCCTCTCTCTCTTGCCCCCCTCTCTCTCTTGCCCCCCTCTCTCTCTTGCCCCCCTCTCTCTCTTGCCCCCCTCTCTCTCTTGCCCCCCTCTCTCTCTTGCCCCCCTCTCTCTCTTGCCCCCCTCTCTCTCTTGCCCCCCTCTCTCTCTTGCCCCCCTCTCTCTCTTGCCCCCCTCTCTCTTGCCCCCCTCTCTCTTGCCCCCCTCTCTCTTGCCCCCCTCTCTCTTGCCCCCTCTCTCTTGCCCCCTCTCTCTTGCCCCCTCTCTCTTGCCCCCTCTCTCTTGCCCCCTCTCTCTTGCCCCCTCTCTCTTGCCCCCTCTCTCACTCCCCCTCTCTCACTCCCTCACTCACTCCCTCTCTCACTCCCTCTCTCTCACTCCCTCTCTCTCACTCCCCCTCTCTCACTCCCCCTCTCTCACTCCCCCTCTCTCACTCCCCCTCTCTCACTCCCTCTCTCTCACTCCCTCTCTCTCACTCCCCCTCTCTCACTCCCCCTCTCTCACTCCCTCTCTCTCTCGCCCCCCCTCTCTCTCGGCCCCCTCTCTCTCGGCCCCCTCTCTCTCGGCCCCCTCTCTCTCTCGGCCCCCTCTCTCTCTCGCCCCCCCTCTCTCTCGCCCCCCCTCTCTCTCGCCCCCCCTCTCTCTCGCCCCCCCTCTCTCTCGCCCCCCCTCTCTCTCGCCCCCCCTCTCTCTCGCCCCCCCTCTCTCTCGCCCCCCCTCTCTCTCGCCCCCCTCTCTCTCGCCCCCCCTCTCTCTCGCCCCCCCTCTCTCTCGCCCCCCTCTCTCTCGCCCCCCCTCTCTCTCGCCCCCCCTCTCTCTCGCCCCCCCTCTCTCTCGCCCCCCCTCTCTCTCGCCCCCCCTCTCTCTCGCCCCCCCTCTCTCTCGCCCCCCCTCTCTCTCGCCCCCCCTCTCTCTCGCCCCCCCTCTCTCTCGCCCCCCCTCTCTCTCGCCCCCCCTCTCTCTCGCCCCCCCTCTCTCTCGCCCCCCCTCTCTCTCGCCCCCCCTCTCTCTCGCCCCCCCTCTCTCTCGCCCCCCCTCTCTCTCGCCCCCCCTCTCTCTCGCCCCCCCTCTCTCTCGCCCCCCCTCTCTCTCGCCCCCCCTCTCTCTCGCCCCCCCTCTCTCTCGCCCCCCCTCTCTCTCGCCCCCCCTCTCTCTCGCCCCCCCTCTCTCTCGCCCCCCCTCTCTCTCGCCCCCCCTCTCTCTCGCCCCCCCTCTCTCTCGCCCCCCCTCTCTCTCGCCCCCCCTCTCTCTCGCCCCCCCTCTCTCTCGCCCCCCCTCTCTCTCGCCCCCCCTCTCTCTCGCCCCCCCTCTCTCTCGCCCCCCCTCTCTCTCGCCCCCCCTCTCTCTCGCCCCCCCTCTCTCTCGCCCCCCTCTCTCTCGCCCCCCCTCTCTCTCGCCCCCCCTCTCTCTCGCCCCCCCTCTCTCTCTCGCCCCCCCTCTCTCTCTCGCCCCCCCTCTCTCTCTCGCCCCCCTCTCTCTCTCGCCCCCCTCTCTCTCTCGCCCCCCTCTCTCTCTCGCCCCCCTCTCTCTCTCGCCCCCCTCTCTCTCTCGCCCCCCTCTCTCTCTCGCCCCCCTCTCTCTCTCGCCCCCCTCTCTCTCTCGCCCCCCTCTCTCTCTCGCCCCCCTCTCTCTCTCGCCCCCCTCTCTCTCTCGCCCCCCTCTCTCTCTCGCCCCCCTCTCTCTCTCGCCCCCCTCTCTCTCTCGCCCCCCTCTCTCTCTCGCCCCCCTCTCTCTCTCGCCCCCCCTCTCTCTCTCGCCCCCCTCTCTCTCTCGCCCCCCTCTCTCTCTCGCCCCCCTCTCTCTCTCGCCCCCCTCTCTCTCTCGCCCCCCTCTCTCTCTCGCCCCCCTCTCTCTCTCGCCCCCCTCTCTCTCTCGCCCCCCTCTCTCTCTCGCCCCCCCTCTCTCTCTCGCCCCCCTCTCTCTCTCGCCCCCCCTCTCTCTCTCGCCCCCCTCTCTCTCTCGCCCCCCCTCTCTCTCTCGCCCCCCTCTCTCTCTCGCCCCCCTCTCTCTCTCGCCCCCCTCTCTCTCTCGCCCCCCTCTCTCTCTCGCCCCCCTCTCTCTCTCGCCCCCCTCTCTCTCTCGCCCCCCTCTCTCTTTCGCCCCCCTCTCTCTCTCGCCCCCCTCTCTCTCTCGCCCCCCTCTCTCTCTCGCCCCCCTCTCTCTCTCGCCCCCCTCTCTCTCTCGCCCCCCTCTCTCTCTCGCCCCCCTCTCTCTCTCGCCCCCCTCTCTCTCTCGCCCCCCTCTCTCTCTCGCCCCCCTCTCTCTCTCGCCCCCCTCTCTCTCTCGCCCCCCTCTCTCTCTCGCCCCCCTCTCTCTCTCTCGCCCCCCTCTCTCTCTCTCGCCCCCCTCTCTCTCTCGCCCCCCTCTCTCTCTCGCCCCCCCTCTCTCTCTCGCCCCCCTCTCTCTCTCGCCCCCCTCTCTCTCTCGCCCCCCTCTCTCTCTCGCCCCCCTCTCTCTCTCGCCCCTCTCTCTCTCTCTCTCTCCCCCCCCCCTCGCCCCCCTCTCTCTCTCTCTCGCCCCCCTCTCTCTCTCTCTCGCCCCCCTCTTCTCTCTCTCTCGCCCCCTCTCTCTCTCGCCCCCCCTCACTCTCGCCCCCCCTCTCTCTCGCCCCCCCTCTCTCTCGCCCCCCCTCTCTCTCGCCCCCCCTCTCTCTCGCCCCCCCTCTCTCTCGCCCCCCCTCTCTCTCGCCCCCCCTCTCTCTCGCCTCCCCTCTCTCTCGCCCCCCCTCTCTCTCGCCCCCCCTCTCTCTCGCCCCCCCTCTCTCTCTTGCCCCCCCCTCTCTCTCTTGCCCCCCCCTCTCTCTCTTGCCCCCCCCTCTCTCTCTTGCCCCCCTCTCTCTCTTGCCCCCCTCTCTCTCTTGCCCCCCTCTCTCTCTTGCCCCCCTCTCTCTCTTGCCCCCCTCTCTCTCTTGCCCCCCTCTCTCTCTTGCCCCCCTCTCTCTCTTGCCCCCCTCTCTCTCTTGCCCCCCTCTCTCTCTTGCCCCCCTCTCTCTCTTGCCCCCCTCTCTCTCTTGCCCCCCTCTCTCTCTTGCCCCCCTCTCTCTCTTGCCCCCCTCTCTCTCTTGCCCCCCTCTCTCTCTTGCCCCCCTCTCTCTCTTGCCCCCCTCTCTCTCTTGCCCCCTCTCTCTCTTGCCCCCTCTCTCTCTTGCCCCCCTCTCTCTCTTGCCCCCCTCTCTCTCTTGCCCCCCTCTCTCTCTTGCCCCCCTCTCTCTCTTGCCCCCCTCTCTCTCTTGCCCCCCTCTCTCTCTTGCCCCCCCCTCTCTCTTGCCCCCCTCTCTCTCTTGCCCCCCTCTCTCTCTTGCCCCCCTCTCTCTCTTGCCCCCCTCTCTCTCTTGCCCCCCTCTCTCTCTTGCCCCCCTCTCTCTCTTGCCCCCCTCTCTCTCTTGCCCCCCTCTCTCTCTTGCCCCCCTCTCTCTCTTGCCCCCTCTCTCACTCCCCCTCTCTCACTCCCCCTCTCTCACTCCCCCTCTCTCACTCCCTCTCTCTCACTCCCCCTCTCTCACTCCCTCTCTCTCTCGCCCCCTCTCTCTCTCTCGCCCCCTCTCTCTCTCTCGCCCCCTCTCTCTCTCGCCCCCTCTCTCTCTCGCCCCCTCTCTCTCTCTCGCCCCCTCTCTCTCTCTCGCCCCCCTCTCTCTCTCTCGCCCCCTCTCTCTCTCTCGCCCCCTCTCTCGCCCCCCCCTCTCTCTCTCCCCCCTCTCTCTCTCTCTCGCCCCCCCCCTCTCTCCCCCTCTCTCGCCCCCCTCTCTCTCCCCCTCTCACTCCCCCCTCTCTCTCTCGCCCCCCTCTCTCTCTCGCCCCCCTCTCTCTCTCGCCCCCCTCTCTCTCTCGCCCCCCTCTCTCTCTCTCCCCCCCTCTCTCTCTCTCTCTCCCCCCTCTCTCTCGCCCTCCCTCTCTCTCTCTCTGTCCCCCCACTCTCCCCTCTCTCTCTCCCCCCACTCTCTCTCTCCTCTCTCGCCCCCCTCTCTCTCACCCCCCTCTCTCTCGCCATCCCTCTCACTCTCGCCCTCCCTCTCACTCTCGCCCTCCCTCTCACTCTCGCCCTCCCTCTCACTCTCGCCCTCCCTCTCACTCTCGCCCCCCCTCTCTCTCGCCTCCTCTCTCTCTCTCCCCCCCTCCTCTCTCTCTCGCCCTCCCTCTCACTCTCGCCCTCCCTCTCACTCTCGCCCCCCTCTCTCTTACCCCCCTCTCTCACCCCCACTCTCTCGCGCCCTCTCACCTCTTCTCTCGCCCTCTCGCTCGCCCCCTCTCTCTCTCTCTCACCCCCTCTCTCCCTCGTCCCCTGTCTCTCTTAACACCCTCTCTCGCCCCCCCCCCCCTCTATGATATTGCACCATTTTACAGGAGGTGTAGACAGAGACAGCTGGGGTGGGTGGGGATCGGGTGTCCACAGGTGTTTAAACAGGACGACCCTTAAACATAGTACGAAGTTTTACAACACCAGGTTAAAGTCCAACAGGTTTGTTTCGATGTCACTAGCTTTCGGAGCGCTGCTCCTTCCTCAGGTGAATGATATCCTTGTATATTAAGTCCATGCTCTTTCACTGTGTCCCCGCCGCTCTCCTCGCTCTTTCACTGTGTCCCCGCCGCTCTCCTCGCTCTTTCACTGTGTCCCCGCCGCTCTCCTCGCGCTCTTTCACTGTGTCCCCGCCGCTCTCCTCGCGCTCTTTCACTGTGTCCCCGCCGCTCTCCTCGCTCTTTCACTGTGTCCCCGCCGCTCTCCTCGCGCTCTTTCACTGTGACCCCGCCGCTCTCCTCGCGTTCTTTCACTGTGTCCTCGCCGCTCTGCTCGCGCTCTTTCACTGTGTCCCTGCCGCTCCCCTCGCGCTCTTTCACTGTGTCCCCGCCGCTCTCCTCGCGCTCTTTCACTGTGTCCCCGCCGCTCTGCTCGCGCTCTTTCACTGCGTCCCCTCCGCTCTCCTCGCGCTCTTTCACTGTGTCTCCGCCGCTCTCCTCGCGCTCTTTCACTGTGTCCCCGCCGCTCCCCTCGCGCTCTTTCACTGTGTCTCCGCTTCTCCCCTCGCGCTCTTTCACTGTGTCTCCGCTGCTCTCCTCGCGCTCATTCACTGTGTCCCCGCCGCTCTCCTCGCGCTCTTTTATTCTGTGTCCCCTCCGCTCTCCTCGCGCTCTTTTATTCTGTGTCCCCTCCGCTCTCCTCGCGCTCTTTCACTGTGTCTCCGCCGCTCTCCTCGCGCCCTTTCACTGTGTCCCCGCCGCTCTCCTCGTGCTCTTTCACTGTGTCTCCGCTGCTCTCCTCGCGCTCGTTTATTCTGTGCCCCCGCCGCTCTCCTCGCGCTCTTTCACTGTGCCCCCGCCGCTCTCCTCGCGCTCTTTCACTGTGTCCCCTCCGCTCTCCTCGCGCTCTTTCACTGTGTCTCCGCCGCTCTCCTCGCGCTCTTTCACTGTGTCCCCGCCGCTCTCCTCGCGCTCTTTCACTGTGTCTCCGCCGCTCTCCTCGCGCTCTTTCACTGTGTCCCCGCCGCTCTCCTCGCGCTCTTTCACTGTGTCCCTGCTGCTCTCCTTGCGCTCTTTCATTCTGTGCCCCCGCCTTTCTCCTCGCGCTCTTTCACTGTGTCCCCGCCGCTCTCCTCGCGCTCTTTCACTGTGTCCCCGCCGCTCTCCTCGCGCTCTTTCACTGTGTATCCGCCTCTCTCCTCGCGCTCTTTCACTGTGTCCCCTCCGCTCTCCTCGCGCTCTTTCACTGTGCCCCCGCCGCTCTCCTCGCGCTCTTTCACTGTGTCACCGCCGCTCTCCTCGCGCTCTTTCACTGTGTCCCCGCCGCTCTCCTCGCGCTCTTTTATCCTGTGTCCCCGCCAGCTCCCCTCGCGCTCTTTCACTGTGTCCCCGCCGCTCTCCTCGCGCTCTTTCACTGTGTCTCCGCCGCTCTCCTCGCGCTCTTTTATCCTGTGTCCCCGCCAGCTCCCCTCGCGCTCTTTCACTGTGTCCCCACCGCTCTCCTCGCGCTCTTTCACTGTGTCTCCGCCGCTCTCCTCGCGCTCTTTTATTCTGTGCCCCCGCCGCTCTCCTCGCGCTCTTTTATCCTGTGCCCCCGCCGCTCTCCTCGCGCTCTTTCACTGTGTCTCCGCCACTCTCCTCGCGCTCTTTCACTGTGTCCCCGCCACTCTCCTCGCGCTCTTTCACTGTGTCTCCGCCGCTCTCCTCGCGCTCTTTCACTGTGTCCCCGCCGCTCTCCTCGCGCTCTTTCACTGTGTCCCCGCCGCTCTCCTCGCGCTCTTTCACTGTGTCCCCGCCGCTTTCCTCGCGCTCTTTCACTGTGTCCCCGCCGCTCTCCTCGCGCTCTTTCACTGTGTCCCCATCGCTCTCCTCGCGCTCTTTCACTGTGTCTCCGCTGCTCTCCTCGCGCTCTTTTATTCTGTGCCCCCGCCGCTCTCCTCGCGCTCTTTTATTCTGTGCCCCCGCCGCCTTCCTCGCGCTCTTTTATTCTGTGTCCCCGCCGCTCTCCTCGTGCTTTTTCACTGTGTCCCCGCTGCTCTCCTCGCGCTCTTTCATTGTGTCCCTGCTGCTCTACTCGCGCTCTTTCACTGTGTCCCCATCGCTCTACTCGCACTCTTTCACTGTGTCCCCGCCGCTCTCCTCGCGCTCTTTCACTCTGTGCCCCCGGCGCAATCCTCGCGCTCTTTTACTCTGTGCCCCTGCCGCTATCCTCGCGCTCTTTTACTCTGTGCCCCCGCCGCTCTCCTCGCGCTCTTTCACTGTGTCCCCGCCGCTCTCCTCGCGCTCTTTTACTCTGTGTCCCCGCCGCTCTCCTCGCGCTCTTTTACTCTGTGCCCCCGCCGCTCTCCTCGCGCTCTTTCACTGTGTCCCCGCCGCTCTCCTCGCGCTCTTTTACTCTGTGCCCCCGCCGCTCTCCTCGCGCTCTTTCACTGTGTTCCCGCTGCTCTCCTCGCGCTCTTTCACTGTGTTCCTGCTGCTCTCCTCGCGCTCTTTCACTGTGTCCCCACCGCTCTCCTCGCGCTCTTTCACTGTGTCCCCGCCGCTCTCCTCGCGCTCTTTCATTGTGTCCCCCGCCGCTCTCGTCGCGCTCTTTCACTGTGTCCCCGCCGCTCTCCTCCCGCTCTTTCGCTGTGTCCCCGCCGCTCTCCTCGCACTCTTTCACTGTGTCCCCGCTGCTCTCCTCGCGCTCTTTCGCTGTGTCCCTGCCGCTCTCCTCGCGCTCTTTCGCTGTGTCCCCGCCGCTCTCGCACTCTTTCACTGTGTCCCCGCCGCTCTCGTCGCGCTCTTTCACTGTGTCCCCGCCGCTCTCGTCGCGCTCTTTCACTGTGTCCCCGCCGCTCTCCTCGCGCTCTTTCACTGTGTCCCCGCCGCTCTCCTCGCGCTCTTTCACTGTTTCTCCGCCGCTCTCCTCGCGCTCTTTCACTGTGTCCCCCGCCGCTCTCGTCGCGCTCTTTCACTGTGTCCCCGCCGCTCTCCTCCCGCTCTTTCGCTGTGTCCCCGCCGCTCTCCTCGCGCTCTTTCACTGTGTCCCCGCTGCTCTCCTCGCGCTCTTTCGCTGTGTCCCTGCCGCTCTCCTCGCGCTCTTTCGCTGTGTCCCCGCCGCTCTCGCACTCTTTCACTGTGTCCCCGCCGCTCTCGTCGCGCTCTTTCACTGTGTCCCCGCCGCTCTCGTCGCGCTCTTTCACTGTGTCCCCGCCGCTCTCCTCGCGCTCTTTCACTGTGTCCCCGCCGCTCTCCTCGCGCTCTTTCACTGTTTCTCCGCCGCTCTCCTCGCGCTCTTTCACTGTGTCCCCACCGCTCTCCTCGCGCTCTTTCACTGTGTCCCCTCCGCTCTCCTCGCGCTCTTTCACTGTGTCCCCACCGCTCTCCTTGCGCTCTTTCACTGTGTCCCCTCCGCTCTCCTCGCGCTCTTTCACAGTGTCTCCGCCGCTCTTCTCGCGCTCTTTCACTGTGTCCCCGCCGCTCTCCTCGCGCTCTTTCACTGTGCCCCCGCCGCTCTCCTCGCGCTCTTTTATCCTGTGTCCCCGCCAGCTCCCCTCGCGCTCTTTCACTGTGCCCCCGCCGCTCTCCTCGCGCTCTTTTATTCTGTGCCCCCGCCGCTCTCCTCGCGCTCTTTTATCCTGTGCCCCCGCCGCTCTCCTCGCGCTCTTTCACTGTGTCTCCGCCGCTCTCCTCGCGCTCTTTCACTGTGTCCCCGCCGCTCTCCTCGCGTTCTTTCATTCTGTGCCCCCGCCGCTCTCCTCGCGCTCTTTCACTGTGTCCCAGCCGCTCTCCTCGCGCTCTTTCACTGTGTCTCCGCCGCTCTCCTCGCGCTCTTTCACTGTGTCTCCGCCGCTCTCCTCGCGCTCTTCACTGTGTCCCCATCGCTCTCCTCGTGCTCTTTCACTGTGTCTCCGCCGCTCTCCTCGCGCTCTTTCACTGTGTCTCCGCCGCTCTCCTCGCGCTCTTTCACTGTGTCCCGCCGCTCTCCTCGCGCTCTTTCACTGTGTCTCCGCCGCTCTCCTCGCGCTCTTTCACTGTGTCTCCGCCGCTCTCCTCGCGCTCTTTCACTGTGTCCCGCCGCTCTCCTCGCGCTCTTTCACTGTGTCCCCACCGCTCTCCTCGCGCTCTTTCACTGTCTCCGCCGCTCTCCTCGCGCTCTTTCACTGTGTCCCTGCCGCTCTCCTCACGCTCTTTCACTGTCTCCGCCGCTCTCCTCGCGCTCTTTCACTGTGTCCCTGCCGCTCTCCTCGCGCTCTTTCACTGTGTCTCCGCCGCTCTCCTCGCGCTCTTTCACTGTGTCTCCGCCGCTCTCCTCGTGCTCTTTCACTGTGTCTCCGCCGCTCTCCTCGCGCTCTTTCACTGTGTCTCCGCCGCTCTCCTCGCGCTCTTTCACTGTTTCGCCGCCGCTCTCCTCGCGCTCTTTCACTGTGTCCCCACCGCTCTCCTCGCGCTCTTTCACTGTGTCCCCTCCGCTCTCCTCGCGCACTTTCACTGTGTCCCCACCGCTCTCCTCGCGCTCTTTCACTGTGTCCCCTCCGCTCTCCTCGCGCTCTTTCACAGTGTCTCCGCCGCTCTTCTCGCGCTCTTTCACTGTGTCCCCGCCGCTCTCCTCGCGCTCTTTTATCCTGTGTCCCCGCCAGCTCCCCTCGCGCTCTTTCACTGTGTCCCCGCCGCTCTCCTCGCGCTCTTTCACTGTGCGCCCGCCGCTCTCCTCGCGCTCTTTTATCCCGTGTCCCCGCCAGCTCCCCTCGCGCTCTTTCGCTGTGTCCCTGCCGCTCTCCTCGCGCTCTTTCACTGTGTCTCCGCCGCTCTCCTCGCGCTCTTTTATTCTGTGCCCCCGCCGCTCTCCTCGCGCTCTTTTATCCTGTGTCCCCGCCGCTCTCCTCGCGCTCTTTTATCCTGTGCCCCCGCCGCTCTCCTCGCGCTCTTTCACTGTGTCCCAGCCGCTCTCCTCGCGCTCTTTCACTGTGTCCCCGCCGCTCTCCTCGCGTTCTTTCATTCTGTGCCCCCGCCGCTCTCCTCGCGCTCTTTCACTGTGTCCCAGCCGCTCTCCTCGCGCTCTTTCACTGTGTCTCCGCCGCTCTCCTCGCGCTCTTTCACTGTGTCTCCGCCGCTCTCCTCGCGCTCTTTCACTGTGTCCCGCCGCTCTCCTCGCGCTCTTTCACTGTGTCTCCGCCGCTCTCCTCGCTCTCTTTCACTGTGTCCCGCCGCTCTCCTCGCGCTCTTTCACTGTGTCCCCACCGCTCTCCTCGCGTTCTTTCATTCTGTGCCCCCGCCGCTCTCCTCGCGCTCTTTCACTGTGTCTCCGCCGCTCTCCTCGCGCTCTTTCACTGTGTCCCGCCGCTCTCCTCGCGCTCTTTCACTGTGTCCCCGCCGCTCTCCTCGCGTTCTTTCATTCTGTGCCCCCGCCGCTCTCCTCGCGCTCTTTCACTGAGACTCCGCCGCTCTCCTCGCGCTCTTTCACTGTGTCTCCGCCGCTCTCCTCGCGCTCTTTCACTGTGTCCCCATCGCTCTCCTCGCGCTCTTTCACTGTGTCCCCATCGCTCTCCTCGCGCTCGTTTACTCTGTGCCCCCGCCGCTCTCCTCGCGCTCTTTTATTCTGTGCCCCCGCCGCCTTCCTCGCGCTTTTTCACTGTGTCCCCGCTGCTCTCCTCGCGCTCTTTCACTGTGTTCCCATCGCTCTACTCGCACTCTTTCACTGTGTCCCCGCCGCTCTCCTCGCGCTCTTTCACTCTGTGCCTCCGGCGCAATCCTCGCGCTCTTTTACTCTGTGCCCCCGCCGCTCTCCTCGCGCTCTTTCACTGTGTCCCCGCCGCTCTCCTCGCGCTCTTTCACTCTGTGCCTCCGGCGCAATCCTCGCGCTCTTTCACTGTGTCCCCGCCGCTCTCCTCGCGCTCTTTCGCTGTGTCCCCGCCGCTCTCCTCGCGCTCTTTCGCTGTGTCCCTGCCGCTCTCCTCGCGCTCTTTCACTGTGTCCCCGCCGCTCTCCTCGCGCTCTTTCACTGTGTCCCTGCCGCTCTCCTCGCGCTCTTTCACTGTGTCCCTGCCGCTCCCCTCGCGCTCTTTCACTGAGTCTCCGCCGCTCTCCTCGCGCTCTTTCACTGTGTCTCCGCCGCTTTCCTCGCGCTCTTTCACTGTGTCCCTGCCGCTCTCCTCGTGCTCTTTCACTGTGTCCCTGCCGCTCTCCTCGCGCTCTTTCACTGTGTCCCTGCCGCTCTCCTCGAGCTCTTTCACTGTGTCCCCGCCGCTCTCTTTCACTGTGTCCCCTCCGCTCTCCTCGCACTCTTTCGCTGTGTCTCCGCCGCTCTCCTCGCGCTCTTTCACTGCAGGCTGTGACATCACGGTTCAACTTGTTTCTACTTCTACCTGCCCTCGAGTCTCCCTCTTGATCTTTACTCGGCTGGGATCCTTACAGTGATTGTCTTTTTTTTTGGTTGGAGGAGGAGGGAGGGAGGGAAACACTGAAGATATGCTTCAATGATGGGGCCGGGCAAAAGATATCCTATTTCCAATAATCTCCCGTTTCTGAAAACTCTATCCTCCTGTTTACTGATACTTTATTACAGAGGGAAATTCCAACTCAATACATGACTGATCTTTACCGAGTAAAACCTCCGCTAACTGACACTTGACTTGCCTGAAACTCGTGCCCAGCTTACCTCAGCTTGTTTAAATAGTGCCGTTGCATTGAGGACCTTCAGCATGGCAACTGGTCAATGCCATGTTCCCAATGTAGATAGATGTCCAGGATAATTGGGAATAGTGCAAGGGGTAGGGTTTGTATATGTAAATCCCATTCCCAGTGCGTACCTTTTAATAAATCCATCGATCCAATAAGATCACAGGACACTCCTATCCTCAAATATTTTATCCAAATGTGAGATGAAGCTCAGTAAGGATGGCACGGTGGCACAGTCGTTAGCTCCGCTGTCTCACAGTGCCAGGGACCCGGGTTAACACTGCTGTCTCACAGTGCCAGGGACCCGGGTTAACACTGCTGTCTCACAGTGCCAGAGACCCGGGTTAACACTGCTGCCTCACCGCGCCAGGGATCCGGGTTAGCGATGCTGCCTCACCGCGCCAGGGATCTGGGTTCGATTCCGGCTTGGGTCACTGTCTGTGCGGAGTCTTCACGTTCTCCCCGTGTCTGCGTGGGTTTCCTCCGGGAGCTCCGGTTTCCTCCCACAGTCCAAAGACGTGCAGGTTGGGTGGATTGGCCATGATAAATTGCCCTTAGTGACCAAAGGTTAGGTGGGGTTATGGGGTTACTGGTGTAGGGCGGGGGAATGTGACTCTGTAGGGCGCTCTTTCAGAGGGGCGGTGTTGACTCGATGGGCCGAATGGCCTTCTGCTCTGTAGGGATTCTGTGAACTGATCCTTTCTATCCTCACAACAGAGAGAGCTGGTTCTGAGACAGATGTCATGGTTTTGACCCTATTCCAGAGCGTGGACAGATAGAACATAGAACGGTACAGCACAGAACAGGCCCTTCGGCCCTCGATGTTGTGCTGAGCATTGTCCGAAACCAAGATCAAGCTATCCCACTCCCTGTCATTCTGGTGTGCTCCATGTGCCTATCCAATAACCGCTTGAAAGTTCCTAAAGTGTCCGACTCCACTATCACAGCAGGCAGTCCATTCCACACCTAACCACTCTCTGAGTAAAGAACCTACCTCGGACATCCCTCCTATATCTCCCACCCCGAACCTTATAGTTATCATAGAATTTACAGTGCAGAAGGAGGCCATTCGGCACATCGAGTCTGCACCGGCTCTTGGAAAGAGCACCCTACCCAAGCCTACATCCCCACCCTATCCCCATAACCCAGTAACCCCACCCAACACTAAGGGCAATTTGGACACTAAGGGCAATTTATCACGGCCAATGCACCTAACCTGCACATCTTTGGACTGTGGGAGGAAACCGGAGCACCCGGAGGAAACCCACACAGACACGGGGAGGATGTGCAGACTCCGCACAGATAGTGACCCAAGCCGGGAATCGAACCTGGGACCCTGGAGCTGTGAAGCAATTGTGCTAACCACTGTGCTACCGTGCTGCCCCCTTGTAACAGTTACATCCACCCGAGGAAATAGTCTCTGAACGTCCACTCTATCTATCCCCCTCATTATCTTATAAACCTCTATTAAGTCGCCTCTTATCCTCCTCCGCTCCAAAGAGAAAAGCCCTAGCTCCCTCAACCTTTCCTCATAAGACCTATCCTGCAATCCAGGCAGCATCCTGGTAAATCTCCTTTGCACCCTTTCCAATGCTTCCACATCCTTCCTACAATGAGGTGACCAGAACTGCACACAATACTCCAAATGTGGTCTCACCAGGGTCATGTATAGTTGCAGCATTACCCCGCGGCTCTTAAACTCAAGCCCCCTGTTAATAAATGCTAACACACTATAGACCTTCTTCACGGCTCTATCCACTTGAGTGGCAACCTTCAGAGATCTGTGGACATGAACCCCAAGATCTCTCTGTTCCTCCACATTCCTCAGAACCCTGCCGTTGACCCTGTAATCCGCATTCAAGTTTTTTCTACCAAAATGAATCACCTCGCACTTATCAGGGTTAAACTCCATCTCAGATAATCTAGGCTGGTATATCCTTGCAGGACCGATTGAGTGCTGCACAGTTGGCGGTTCTGTCTTTTGGATGAGGTGTTAGACTGTCTCGTTGGACAAAAACATAGCATAACATAAAAAAAAACATTAAAAAAAAAAAAAATACAGCACAGAACAGGCCCTTCGGCCCACGATGTTGTGCCGAACCTTTGTCCTAGATTAATCATAGATTATCATTGAATTTACAGTGCAGAAGGAGGCCATTCGGCCCTTTGAGTCTGCACCGGCTCTTGGAAAGAGCACCCTACCCAAACTCAACACCTCCACCCAACACCAAGGGCAATTTTGGACACTAAGGGCAATTTATCATGGCCAATCCACCTACCCTGCACATCTTTGGACTGTGGGAGGAAACCGGAGCACCCGGAGGAAACCCACGCACACACGGGGAGAATGTGCAGACTCCACACAGACAGTGACTCAAGTCGGAATCGAACCTGGGACCCTGGAGCTGTGAAGCAATTGTGCTATCCACAATGCTACCGTGCTGCCCTTAAGAATAAATAAATCTACACTATATAATTTTACCGTAATCCATGTACCTATCCAATAGCTGCTTGAAGGTCCCTAATGTTTCCGACTCAACTACTTCCACAGGCAGTGCATTCCATGCCCCCACTACTCTCTGGGTAAAGAACCTACCTCTGATATCCCTCCTATATCTTCCACCTTTCACCTTAAATTTATGTCCCCTTGTAATGGTTTGTTCCACCTGGGGAAAAAGTCTCTGACTGTCTACTCTATCTATTCCCCTGATCATCTTATAAACCTCTATCAAGTCGCCCCTCATCCTTCTCCGCTCGAATGAGAAAAGGCCTTGCACCCTCAACCTTTCCTCGTAAGACCTACTCTCCATTCCAGGCAACATCCTGGTAAATCTTCTTTGCACCTTTTCCAGAGCTTCCACATCCTTCCTAAAATGAGGCGACCAGAACTGTACACAGTACTCCAAATGTGGCCTTACCAAAGTTTTGTACAGCTGCATCATCACCTCACGGCTCTTAAATTCAATCCCTCTGTTAATGAACGCGAGCACACCATAGGCCTTCTTCACAGCTCTATCCACTTGAGTGGCAACTTTCAAAGATGTATGAACATAGACCCCAAGATCTCTCTGCTCCTCCACATTGCCAAGAACTCTACCGTTAACCCTGTATTCCGCATTCATATTTGTCCTTCCAAAATGGACAACCTAAAGATGCTGTGGCGCTATTTCAGAAGAGAGCGGGACGTTTTCTCTCTGGTGACTCGCTCAGTAAGAATCCATCAAGGAATTGGTTGTATTATTTTATTGCTGTTTGCGGGATCCAACTGTGCAGAGGCTGGCTGCTGTGCTTCCTGTGTGCCGAGGGAACTACTTGGTCGGCTCTGAAGTGCTTTGCGACCTCTCGGGGTCCATTATGGAGCTAACCTGTGACAATGTTGGTGTCAAACTGTCTGATATTACTCACCGATTGTCGTGCTTTCCTTCGTCCTAGTTCCAAATCGAGTCTGGAAGCAGTCCTGTATCGGGAGGTAAGTGTCCCTCGTTACTCTCCTATTGCATTCTTTTGGAGCAGACATTTTACTAAGATACCTTTATCGTTCCTCAACTAATTATTTGTTTCTTCAAAGGAAAGAAAATGCATCAGCAAATGATCACTATTTTCTAAGAGGCACATTCCAAACTTCCCAAAGATGAACTTGTGCTCACCTTCCCCTCACAAAATTTCCACTATGTAAAGATTAAATTTAAAATTCCATCCCTGTTTTCCCCTCCAATTCCCTGGAGCTGCGGTTTAATTACAGAACGGCGTATTTGTGTAGCAGTTATGTTGTCAATGTGACTCAAGTTCTTTCTCATTGATTAGGGGCGAAGGTCAGAAGAGCTGAGATTTGCCAGAAAACAACTCCTCATGTTTCCCTCTCATCAGCTTCCTGCCTGAATCATTCCTGAACCGTGACTCAGTCTGAGCTATTTGACATTGCAGCTATGAGAGATCGCTCTTCACATGTTGTTCAGACACACACATTTCGAGGAAGGGTCCCTGAATAAACACAGAACCGGGCAGCCAGGTAGCACAATGGTTAGCACTGTGGCTTCACAGCGCCAGGGTCCCAGGTTCGATTCTCACTATCTGTGCGGAGTCTGCACGTTCTCTCCGTGTCTGTGTGGGTTTCCTCCGGGTGCTCCGGTTTCCCCTCTGTCCAAAGACGTGCAGGTTAGGTGGATTGGCCATGCTAAATTGCCCTTAGTGTCCAAAAAGGTTAGGAGGGGTTGTTGGGTTACGGGGACAGGGTGGCAGTGAGGGCTTAAGTGGGTCAGTGCAGACTCGATGGGCCGGATGGCCTCCTTCTGCACTGTATGTTCTGTGTTAAAAGTACAGCACAGGAACAGGCCCTTCGGCCCCCCAAGCCCGTGCCGACCATGCTGCCCGACTAAACTACAATCTTCTACACTTCCTGGGTCCGTATCCCTCTATTCCCATCCTATTCATGTATTTGTCAAGATGCCCCTTAAATGTCACTATCGTCCCTGCTTCCACTACCTCCTCCGGTAGTGAGTTCCAGGCACCCACTACCCTCTGCGTAAAAAACTTGCCTCGTACATCTACTCTAAACCTTGCCCCTCGCACCTTAAACCTATGCCCCCTAGTAATTGACCCCTCTACCCCGGGGAAAAGCCTCTGACTATCCACTCTGTGTAAAGAACCTCTGACATCTCCCCTATACCTTCCTCCAATCACCTTCAAATTATGTCCCCTTGTGACAGCCACTTCCACCCTGGGGAAAAGTCTCTGGCTATCCACACTCTCCATGCCTCTCATCACCTTGTACACCTCCATCAAGTCACCTCTCTGCCTTCTTCACTCCAGTGAGAAAAGCCTCCCTCAACCTTTCTTAATAAGACGTGCCCTCCAGTCCAGGCAGCATCCTGGTAAATCTCCTCTGCACCCTCTCCAAAACATCCACATCCTTCCTATAATGAGGCGACCAGAACTGGACACAATATTCCAAGTGTGGTCTAACCAGGGTTTTATAAAGCTGCAGCAAAACCTCGGGTTCTTAAACTCAATCCCCCTGTTAATGAAAACCAACACACCATACACCTTCTTAACAGTCCTATCAACCTGGGTGGCAACTTTGAGGGATCTATGTACATGGACCCCAAGATCCCTCTGTTTCTCCACACTTCCAAGAATCCTGCCTTTAACCCTGTATTCAGCATTCAAATTCGACCTTCAAAAATGAATCACTTCACATTTATCTAGGTTGAACTCCATCTGCCACTTCTCAGCCCAGCTCTGCATCCTGTCAATGTCCTGTTGTAACCTGCAACAGCCCTCGACACTATCTGCAACTCCACCAACCTTCGCGACATTGTCAAACTTACTAACCCACCCTTCCATTTCCTCATCCAAGTCATTATAAAAACCGCAAAGGACAGAGGTCCCAGAACAGTTCCCTCCGGGACACCAACTGGTCACTGACCGCCAGGCGGAATACTTTCCATCCACTACCACTCGCTGTATTATTTCGGCCAGCCAATTCTGTATCCAGACAGCCAAATTTTCCATGCCCCCTAACTTTCTGAATGAGCCTACCATGGGGAACCTTATCAAATGTCTTATTGAAATCCATATACACCACATCTTCTGCCTAACCTTCATCAATTGAGGATGTGACGAGAAACATTGATGAATGTCGGACAGTGGATGTGATGTATATGGATTTCAGTAAGACATTCAGTGAGGCTTGTGAGGCATGACCTGCCCCTCACAAAGCCATGCTGTGTATCTTATAAAAAAAAAAATATATATTTTATTAAAGTTTTCAAACACAATTTTTCCCCCTTACAAATCAACAAAAACCGTAACATGATAACTGATAGATAACATTGTTTAAATAAAATAGTGAACTAACAAAATAACACAAAATAGTGCTCCCCCCCCCCCCCCGCCCCTTCACCCCATCTAGAACAAAAACAATTTACCCCCCCCCTTCCTCTGGGCTGCTGCTGCTGGCTATCTATTTTCCCCCTAACGTTCCGCTAGATAGTCGAGGAACGGTTGCCACCGCCTGGAGAACCCCTGAGCCGATCCCCTCAGCGCAAACTTCATCCGCTCCAGTTTTATGAACCCTGCCATATCGTTTATCCAGGCCTCCACGCCGGGGGGTTTTGCTTCCTTCCACATGCACAGGGATGGTGCAGGCGGGAGGGATTCAGATTTCTGGATAACTGGGGCTCTTTCTGGGGAAGGTGGGACCTCGACAGACAGGATGGTCTACATCTGAACCTGAGGGGCACAAATATCCTGGGGGGGAGATTTGTTAGTGCTCTTTGGGGGGGTTTAAACTAATGCAGCAGGGGCATGGGAACCTGGATTGTAGTTTTAGGGTAAGGGAGAATGAGAGTATAGAGGTCAGGAGCACAGATTTGACGTCGCAGGAGGGGGCCAGTGTTCAGGTAGGTGGTTTGAAGTGTGTCTACTTCAATGCCAGGAGTATACGAAATAAGGTAGGGGAACTGGCAGCATGGGTTGGTACCTGGGACTTCGATGTTGTGGCCATTTCGGAGACATGGATAGAGCAGGGACAGGAATGGATATTGCAGGTTCCGGGGTTTAGGTGTTTTAGTAAGCTCAGTGAAGGAGGCAAAAGAGGGGGAGGTGTGGCGCTGCTAGTCAAGAGCAGTATTACGGTGGCGGAGAGGATGCTAGATGGGGACTCTTCTTCCGAGGTAGTATGGGCTGAAGTTAGAAACAGGAAACTTTGGATCATCCGGGAGGCAGAGGGGGTGATTGAGAAGAGTTACAAGGAGGTAACCACACCCAAGGTACAGGACAAGAATAGCTGGGTTACAGTCAGGGGGAAAAAAACAAACAGGCAGAAAGTGCAGGGATCCCTCGTGGCCGTTCCCCTTCAAAACAAGTATACCGTTTTGGATGCTGTTGGGGGGGATGACCTACCGGGGGAAGGCCCTAGCGGCCAGGTCTCTGGCACTGAGTCTGGCTCTGGGGCTCAGAAGGGAAGGGGGGAGAATAGTAAAGCAATAGTTGTAGGAGATTCAATGGTTAGGGGAATAGATAGGAGATTCTGTGGTCGCGAGCGAGACTCCCGGAAGGTATGTTGCCTCCCGGGTGCCAGGGCCAGGGATGTCTCGGATCGTGTCTTCAGGATCCTTAAGGGGGAGGGTGAGCAGCCAGAAGTCGTGGTGCACTTTGGTACCAACGACATAGGTAGGAAAAGGGGTGTGGAGGTAATAAACAAGTTTAGGGAGTTAGGCTGGAAGTTAAAAGCCAGGACAGACAGAGTTGTCATCTCTGGTTTGTTGCCGGTGCCACGTGATAGCGAGGCTAGGAATAGGGAGAGAGGGCAGTTGAACACGTGGCTGCAGGAATGGTGTAGGAGGGAGGGCTTCAGGTATTTGGATAATTGGAGCGCATTCTGGGGAAGGTGGGACCTGTACAAGCAGGACGGGTTGCATCTGAACCAGAGGGGCACCAATATCCTGGGAGGGAGGTTTTCTAGTACTCTTCGGGAGGGTTTAAACTAATTTGGCAGGGGAATGGGAACCGGATTTGTAGTCCAGCAACTAAGGTAGCCGATATTCAGGACGCCAAAGCATGTAATGAGGCAGTGGGGAAGGGAACACTGACAAAGGAGAGTACTTGCAGGCACGGAGAGGGGTTGAAGTGTGTATACTTCAACGCAAGAAGCATCAGGAATAAGGTGGGTGAACTTAAGGCATGGATCGGTACTTGGGACTACGATGTGGTGGCCATCACGGAAACTTGGATAGAAGAGGGGCAGAAATGGTTGTTGGAGGTCCCTGGTTATAGATGTTTCAATAAGATTAGGGAGGGTGGTAAAAGAGGTGGGGGGGTGGCATTATTAATTAGAGATAGTATAACAGCTGCAGAAAGGCAGTTCGAGGAGTATCAGCCTACTGAGGTAGTATGGGTTGAAGTCAGAAATAGGAAAGGAGCAGTCAACTTGTTAGGAGTTTTCTATAGGCCCCCCAATAGTAGCAGAGATGTGGAGGAACAGATTGGGAAACAGATTTTGGAAAGGTGCAGAAGTCATAGGGTAGTAGTCATGGGCGACTTTAACTTCCCAAATATTGAGTGGAAACTCTTTAGATCAAATAGTTTGGATGGGGTGGTGTTTGTGCAGTGTGTCCAGGAAGCTTTTCTAACGCAGTATGTAGATTGTCCGACCAGAGGAGGGGCAATATTGGATTTAGTACTGGGTAATGAGCCAGGGCAAGTGATAGATTTGTTAGTGGGGGAGTATTTTGGAGATAGTGACCACAATTCTGTGACTTTCACTTTAGTAATGGAGAGGGATAGGTACGTGCAACAGGGCAAGGTTTACAATTGGGGGAAGGGTAAATACGATGTTGTCAGACAAGAATTGAAGTGCGTAAGTTGGGAACATAGGCTGGCAGGGAAGGACACAAATGAAATGTGGAACTTGTTCAAGGAACAGGTGCTACGTGTCCTTGATATGTATGTCCCTGTCAGGCAGGGAAGAGATGGTCGAGTGAGGGAACCATGGTTGACAAGAGAGGTTGAATGTCTTGTTAAGAGGAAAAAGGAGACTTATGTAAGGCTGAGGAAACAAGGTTCAGACAGGGCATTGGAGGGATACAAGATAGCCAGGAGGGAACTGAAGAAAGGGATTAGGAGAGCTAAGAGAGGGCATGAACAATCTTTGGCGGGTAGGATCAAGGAAAACCCCAAGGCCTTTTACACATATGTGAGAAATATGAGAATGACTAGAGCGAGGGTAGGTCCGATCAAGGACAGTAGCGGGAGATTGTGTATTGAATCTGAAAGATAGGAGAGGTCTTGAACGAGTACTTTTCTTCTGTATTTACAAATGAGAGGGGCGATATTGTTGGAGAGGACAGTGTGAAACAGATTGGTAAGCTCGAGGAAATACTTGTTCGGAAGGAAGATGTGTTGGGCATTTTGAAAAACTTGAGGAGAGGCAAGTCCCCCGGGCCTGACGGGATATATCCAAGGATTCTATGGGAAGCAAGAGATGAAATTGCAGAGCCGTTGGCAATGATCTTTTCGTCCTCACTGTCAACAGGGGTGGTACCAGGGGATTGGAGAGTGGCGAATGTCGTGCCCCTGTTCAAAAAAGGAACTAGGGATAACCCTGGGAATTACAGGCCAGTTAGTCTTACTTCGGTGGTAGGCAAAGTAATGGAAAGGGTACTGAAGGATAGGATTTCTGAGCATCTGGAAAGACATTGCTTGATTAGGGATAGTCAGCACGGATTTGTGAGGGGTAGGTCTTGCCTTACAAATCTTATTGAATTCTTTGAGGAGGTGACCAAGCATGTGGATGAAGGTAAAGCAGTGGATGTAGTGTACATGGATTTTAGTAAGGCATTTGATAAAGTTCCCCATGGTAGGCTTATGCAGAAAGTAAGGAGGCATGGGATAGTGGGAAATTTGGCCAGTTGGATAACGAACTGGCTAACCGATAGAAGTCAGAGAGTGGTGGTGGATGGCAAATATTCAGCCTGGATCCCAGTTACCAGTGGCGTACCGCAGGGATCAGTTCTGGGTCCTCTGCTGTTTGTGATTTTCATTAATGACTTGGATGAGGGAGTTGAAGGGTGGGTCAGTAAATTTGCAGATGATACGAAGATTGGTGGAGTTGTGGATAGTAAGGAGGGCTGTTGTCGGCTGCAAAGAGACATAGATAGGATGCAGAGCTGGGCTGAGAAGTGGCAGATGGAGTTTAACCCTGAAAAGTGTGAGGTTGTCCATTTTGGAAGGACAAATATGAATGCGGAATACAGGGTTAACGGTAGAGTTCTTGGCAATGTGGAGGAGCAGAGAGATCTTGGGGTCTATGTTCATACATCTTTGAAA
Source organism: Scyliorhinus torazame (assembly GCF_047496885.1). NCBI lineage: Eukaryota > Metazoa > Chordata > Chondrichthyes > Carcharhiniformes > Scyliorhinidae > Scyliorhinus > Scyliorhinus torazame. The sequence continues at coordinate 41,171,135 of NC_092734.1, read as the reverse complement.
GTTGCCACTCAAGTGGATAGAGCTGTGAAGAAGGCCTATGGTGTGCTCGCGTTCATTAACAGAGGTATTGAATTTAAGAGCCGTGAGGTGATGATGCAGCTGTACAAAACTTTGGTAAGGCCACATTTGGAGTACTGTGTACAGTTCTGGTCGCCTCATTTTAGGAAGGATGTGGAAGCTTTGGAAAAGGTGCAAAGAAGATTTACCAGGATGTTGCCTGGAATGGAGAGTAGGTCTTACGAGGAAAGGTTGAGGGTGCTAGGCCTTTTCTCATTAGAACGGAGAAGGATGAGGGGCGACTTGATAGAGGTTGATAAGATGATCAGGGGAATAGGTTGAGTCGGAAACATTAGGGACCTTCAAGCAGCTATTGGATCGGTACATGGATTACGGTTAAATGATATAGTGTAGATTTATTTGTTCTCAAGGGCAGCACGGTAGCATTGTGGATAGCACAATTGCTTCACAGCTCCAGGGTCCCAGGTTCGATTCCGGCTTGGGTCACTGACTGTGCGGAGTCTGCACGTCCTCCCCGTGTCTGCGTGGGTTTCCTCCGGGTGCTCCGGTTTCCTCCCACAATCCAAAGATGTGCAGGTTAGGTGAATTCGTCAATGATAAATTGCCCTTAATGTCCAAATTGCCCTTGGTGTTGGGTGAAGGTGTTGAGTTTGGGTAGGGTGCTCTTTCCAAGAGCCGGTGCAGACTCAAAGGGCCGAATGGCCTCCTTCTGCACTGTAAATTCAATGATAATCTATGATTAATCTAGGACAAAGGTTCGGCACAACATCGTGGGCCGAAGGGCCTGTTCTGTGCTGTATTTTCTATGTTCTATGTTCTATGAGAGGTCACCCTGTTGGGAGTTTTTTATAGGCCTCCTAATAGTTCTAGGGATGTCGAGGAAAGGATGGCGAAGATGATTCTGGATAAGAGCGAAAGTAACAGGGTAGTTATTATGGGAGACTTTAACTTTCCAAATATTGACTGGAAAAGATATAGTTCGAGTACAATAGATGGGTCGTTTTTTGTACAGTGTGTGCAGGAGGGTTTCCTGAAACAATATGTTGACAGGCCAACAAGAGGCGAGGCCACGTTGGATTTGGTTTTGGGTAATGAACCAGGCCAGGTGTTGGATTTGGAGGTAGGAGAGCACTTTGGGGACAGTGACCACAATTCGGTGCCGTTTACGTTAATGATGGAAAGGGATAAGTATACACCGCAGGGCAAGAGTTATAGCTGGGGGAAGGGCAATTATGATGCCATTAGACGTGACTTGGGGGGGATAAGGTGGAGAAGTAGGCTGCAAGTGTTGGGCACACTGGATAAGTGGGGCTTGTTCAAGGATCAGCTACTGCGTGTTCTTGATAAGTATGTACCGGTCAGGCAGGGAGGAAGGCGTCGAGCGAGGGAACCGTGGTTTACCAAGGAAGTGGAATCTCTTGTTAAGAGGAAGAAGGAGGCCTATGTGAAGATGAGGTGTGAAGTTTCAGTTGGGGCGATGGATAGTTACAAGGTAGCGAGGAAGGATCTAAAGAGAGAGCTAAGACGAGCAAGGAGGGGACATGAGAAGTATTTGGCAGGAAGGATCAAGGAAAACCCAAAAGCTTTCTATAGGTATGTCAGGAATAAGCGAATGACTAGGGAAAGAGTAGGACCAGTCAAGGACAGGGATGGGAAGTTGTGTGTGGAGTCTGAAGAGATAGGCGAGATACTAAATGAATATTTTTCGTCAGTATTCACTCAGGAAAAAGATATTGTTGTGGAGGAGAATGCTGAGCCGCAGGCTAATAGAATAGATGGCATTCAGGTGCGTGGGGAAGAGGTGTTGGCAATTCTGGACAGGCTGAAAATAGATAAGTCCCCGGGACCCGATGGGATTTATCCTAGGATTCTCTGGGAGGCCAGGGAAGAGATTGCTGGACCTTTGGCTTTGATTTTTATGTCATCATTGGCTACAGGAATAGTGCCAGAGGACTGGAGGACAGCAAATGTGGTCCCTTTGTTCAAAAAGGGGAGCAGAGACAACCCCGGCAACTATAGACCGGTGAGCCTCACGTCTGTAGTGGGTAAAGTCTTGGAGGGGATTATAAGAGACAAGATTTATAATCATCTAGATAGGAATAATATGATCAGGGATAGTCAGCATGGCTTTGTGAAGGGTAGGTCATGCCCCACAAACCTTATTGAGTTCTTTGAGAAGGTGACTGAACAGGTAGACGAGGGTAGAGCAGTTGATGTGGTGTATATGGATTTCAGTAAAGCGTTTGATAAGGTTCCCCACGGTAGGCTATTGCAGAAAATACGGAGGCTGGGGATTGAGGGTGATTTAGAGATGTGGATCAGAAATTGGCTAGCTGAAAGAAGACAGAGGGTAGTGGTTGATGGGAAATGTTCAGAATGGAGTACAGTCACAAGTGGAGTACCGCAAGGATCTGTTCTGGGGCCGTTGCTGTTTGTCATTTTTATCAATGACCTAGAGGAAGGCGCAGAAGGGTGGGTGAGTAAATTTGCAGACTATACTAAAGTCGGTGGTGTTGTCGATAGTGTGGAAGGATGTAGCAGGTTACAGAGGGATATAGATAAGCTGCAGAGCTGGGCTGAGAGGTGGCAAATGGAGTTTAATGTAGAGAAGTGTGAGGTGATTCACTTTGGAAGGAATAACAGGAATGCGGAATATTTGGCTAATGGTAAAGTTCTTGAAAGTGTGGATGAGCAGAGGGATCTAGGTGTCCATGTACATAGATCCCTGAAAGTTGCCACCCAGGTTGATAGGGTTGTGAAGAAGGCCTATGGAGAGTTGGCCTTTATTGGTAGAGGGAATGAGTTCCGGAGTCGGGAGGTCATGTTGCAGCTGTACAGAACTCTGGTTCGGCAGCATTTGGAGTATTGCGCACAGTTCTGGTCACCGCATTATAGGAAGGACGTGGAGGCTTTGGAGCGGGTGCAGAGGAGATTTACCAGGATGTTGCCTGGTATGGAGGGAAAATCTTATGAGGAAAGGCTGATGGACTTGAGGTTGTTTTCGTTGGAGAGAAGAAGGTTAAGAGGAGACTTAATAGAGGCATACAAAATGATCAGGGGGTTAGATAGGGTGGACAGTGAGAGCCTTCTCCCGCGGATGGAAATGGCTGGCACGAGGGGACATAACTTTAAACTGAGGGGTAATAGATATAGGACAGAGGTCAGAGGTAGGTTCTTTACGCAAAGAGTAGTGAGGCCGTGGAATGCCCTACCTGCTACAGTAGTGAACTCGCCAACATTGAGGGCATTTAGAAGTTTATTGGATAAACATATGGATGATAATGGCATAGTGTAGGTTAGATGGCTTTTGTTTCGGTGCAACATCGTGGGCCGAAGGGCCTGTACTGCGCTGTATTGTTCTATGTTCTATGAGTAAAATCCTTCGCCGGGCTACTAGGGTCGCAAAGGCCACAATATCGGCCTCTTATGCCTCCTGCACTCCCGGCTCGTCCGCTACTCCAAATATAACTAACCCCCAGCTTGGCTTGACCCGGACCTTCACCACCTTCGAGATCACTCCCGCCACTCCCCTCCAATCCCCCTCCAGTGCCGGACACGACCAAAACATATGTGTGTGGTTCGCCGGGCTTCCCCCGCAGCACCCGCATTTGTCCTCCACTCCGAAGAACCTGCTCAACCTCGCTCCCGTTATGTGTGCTCTATGTAGCACCTTAAATTGGACCAGGCTAAGTCTGGCACACGAGGAGGAGGAATTTACCCTACTTAGGGCATCAGCCCACAAACCCTCCTCAATCTCCTCCCCGAGCTCTTCTTCCCATTTTCCCTTCAGTTCTTCTACCAGCTCCTTCCCCTCTTCTCACATCTCTCGGTATATCTCGGACACTTTGCCCTCCCCGACCCACCCCCCCCGAAAGCATCCTGTCCTGTATCCCTTGTGTCGGGAGCAGCGGAAATTCCCTCACCTGCTGTCTCGTAAACGCCCTCACCTGCATATACCTAAAGATGTTCCCCGGAGGCAGCTCATACTTTTCCTCCAGCGCTCCCAAGCTCGCAAATGTCCCATCTATAAATAAGTCTCCCACTCTCCTAATTCCTACCCGGTGCCAGCTCTGGAACCTCCAACCTCCCTGGGGCAAACCTATGGTTGTTCCTGATCGGGGACCACACCGAGGCTCCCAACACACCCCTCTGTCGCCTCCATTGCCCCCAGATACTTAGTGTTGCCGCCACCACTGGGTTTGTGGTAAACTTTTTCGGGGAGAGCGGTAGTGGCGCCGTCGCTTTTAAGCTTGTTCCTTTACAGGACGCCATCTCCAGCCTTTTCCACGCCGCCCCCTCTCCCTCTATCATCCACTTACGGATCATCGCCACATTGGCGGCCCAGTAATAGTCGCCCAAATTCGGCAACGCCAGTCCCCCTCTGTCCCTGCTACGTTGCAGGAACCCCCTCCTTACCCTCGGGGCCTTCCCTGCCCACACAAAGCTCATGATGCTCCTATCTATTTCTTGAAAAAGGCCTAGTGATCAATATAGGGAGACATTGAATCACAAATAAGAACCTCGGGAGGACCATCATCTTAATCGCCTGCACTCTGCCCGCCAGTGCCAGCGGCTGCATATCCCACCTTTTGAAATCCTCTTCCATTTGCTCCACCAGCCGAGTCAGATTGAGTCTGTGTAAGGTTCCCCAGCTCCTGGCTATCTGAATCCCCAGGTATCGGAAGTTTCTTTCCACTCTCCTTAGCGGCAGGCCATCTATCCCTCTACTCTGGTCCCCAGGGTGTATCACGAAAAGCTCACTCTTTCCCATGTTAAGCCTATATCCCGAGAAATCTCCAAACTCCCTCAATATCTGCATAACCTGTCATCCCCCCCACTGGATCCGCCACATACAGCAGTAGGTCATCAGCGTAGAGTGACACTCGGTGTTCCTCTCCCCCTCTAACCACCCCTCTCCATTTCCTGGAGTCTCTCAGCGCTATGGCCAGTGGTTCAATTGCCAGCGTGAACAGTAATGGGGACAGCGGGCACCCCTGTCTTGTTCCCCTATGTAGTCGAAAATATCCGACCTTTGCCGATTTGTGACTACACTTGCCGTTGAGGCCCCATAGAGGAGTTTAACCCAGCTGACAAACCCCTCCCCGAACCCAAACCTCCTCAGCACCTCCCATAGATACTCCCACTCTACCCTATCAAATGCCTTCTCTGCATCCATTGCCGCCACTATCTCTGCCTCCCCCTCTGCTGGGGGCATTATTATCACCCCCAATAGCCGTTGCACGTTGACATTCAATTGTCTCCCCTTTACGAACCCTGTCTGATCTTCGTGCACCACCCCCGGGACACAATCCTCTATCCTCATTGTCAGCACTTTTGCCAACAACTTGGCGTCCACATTCAGGAGCGAGATAGGCCTACAGGACCCGCATTGCAGCGGGTCTTATCTCACTTCAGGATTAGTGATATTGTCGCCTCCGACATTGTTGGGGGTAGGGTCCCCCCTTTTCTGGCCTCGTTAAAGGTTCTTACCAGCAGCGGGGCCAACAAGTCCACGTATTTCCTGTAAAATTCCACCGGGAACCCGTCAGGTCCCGGGGCCTTCCCTGCCTGCATGTTCCCCAGCCCTTTGGTCACCTCGTCCACCCCAATTGGCGCCCCCAGGCCTGCCACCTCCTCCTCCACCCTCGGGAACCTTAGTTGGTCCATAAACTGCTGCATCCCCTCTTTTCCCTCCGGCGGTTGGGACCTATATAACCTCTCATAAAAGGTCTTGAACACCTCATTTACCTTCCCTGCTCTCCGCACCGTGGCTCCCGTTTCATCCCTAACTCCCCCTATTTCCCTCGCCGCTGTCCCCTTACGAAGCTGGTGGGCCAACAGGCGACTTGCCTTTCCCCCATATTCATATCTCATCCCCTGTGCCTTCCTCCACTGTGCCTCTGCCCTCCCTGTGGTCAGCAGGTCAAACTCCGCCTGGAGTCTTCGCCTCTCCCGACACAGTCCTTCGTCCAGGGCCTCCGCATATTTTTTATTCACACTCAAAATCTCCCCAGTAATCTTTCCCTCTCTTTGGCCTCTGTTTTCCCCTTGTGAGCCCTGATGGAGATCAACTCTCCCCTGACCACCGCCTTCAGCGCTTCCCATACTACCCCCACTCGGACCTCCCCATCATCGTTGGCCTCCAGGTACCTTTCGATACATCCCCGCACTCTTCCGCAGACTCCCTCATCCGCCAATAATCCCACATCCAGTCGCCAGAGTGGACGCTGTTCACTCTCCTCTCCTAGTTCCAGATCCACCCAGTGCGGGGCATGGTCTGAAACGGCTATGGCCGAGTACTCCGTTCCTTCCACCCTCGAAATCAGTGACCTTCCCAAAATGAAGAAATCTATCCGGGAGTATACCTTATGGACATGGGAGAAAAAGGAGAACTCTTTGGCCAGCGGCCTAGCAAATCTCCACGGATCTACTCCCCCCATTTGGTCCATAAACCCCCTAAGCACCTTGGCCGCTGCCGGCCTTCTTCCGGTCCTGGATCTAGATCTATCTAACCCTGGGTCTAGCACGGTGTTGAAGTCCCCCCCCCATTACCAGGTTTCCTACCTCCAGGTCCGGGATGCGTCCCAGCATCCGCTTCATAAATCCCGCATCATCCCAGTTCGGGGCATATATGTTGACCAGCACGACCTCCATTCCCTGCAGTCTGCCACTCACCATCACATATCTGCCCCCGCTGTCCGCGACAATGTTCCTAGCCTCGAATGACACCCGTTTCCCCACTAATATAGCCACCCCTCTGTTCTTTGCGTCCAGCCCTGAGTGGAACACCTGTCCCACCCATCCTTTCCTTAACCTAACCTGGTCCGCCACCTTCAGGTGTGTCTCTTGAACCATGGCCACATCTGCCTTCAGCCCCTTTAAGTGCGCGAATACTCGGGCCCTCTTAATCGGCCCATTTAGGCCTCTCACGTTCCACGTGATCAGCCGGAATGGGGGGCTGCCCGCCCCCCTCCCCTGTCGACTAGCCATCACCCTCTCTGGGCCAGTCCCACGTCCCGGTTCCGCGCACCCACCCGCCCCCCCCAGGCGGCGCATTCCCGCACCGACCACCTTTTCTCTTACCAGCTCCCTTTCGATCTCCGCAGCAGCAACCCAGTTGTCGTCTCCCCCCCCCCCCCCCAGCTAGATCCCCATCTAGCATGGTTACTCCCCCCATATTGCTTCCGAAAGTCAGCTGACTTCAACTGACCCCGGCTTCTCCCGCTCTCTCCTTGACCCCCCCCGTGTGAGGAACTCCCATCCTCCTTGCGTCTATCTTCCCGCCATCACGTCTCTGGCGCAGGAAAAGAAAAAGAAACCCCGCGCTTTCTAGAACCACCCCGCCCCCTATGGCGCAGCTCCCCCTACCGCCCCGTTCCCATTCCCCATCCCCCCACCGGCGCCCACATTTCTCAGTGTCCCCCCCCGTCAAAGACCGTCCCGATACAGTGAACCTCCCTTTCCCCAATTTACATTTCTATACATCAGCATTTTCGTTTCCCCCCCCCAAATTCAGTCCCTCAGTTCTCGTCCAGTTTCTCTTTTTGAATGAAGGTCCATGCTTCTTCCGACGTTTCAAAATAGTAATGTCTATCCTGGTGCGTGACCCACAATTGCGCCGGCTGCAACATCCCGAACTTCACTTTCTTCTTATGCAGCACCTCCTTGGCTCTATTGAAACTCGCCCTCCTTCTCGCCACCTCCGCACTCCAATCCTGATACACTCGTATCACCGCATTCTCCCATCTGCTACTTCGTACCTTCTTGGCCCATCTCAGAACAACCTCTCTGTCGTTGAAGCGGTGAAATCGCACGACCATGGTTCTCCAGCCTTTGGTCTCCTCGCAGGGACCCGGTGGGCCCCTTCCACTTCCAAGGGGCCCGAGAGGTCCTCACGATGGGTAGCATCATGCTCGCATAAGCCCCGCCGTCAGCTCCTTCCACTCCCTCGGGGAGACCCAGGATCCCGAGGTTCTTTCGCCTTGATCTATTTTCCAGGACTTAGAACATAGAACGATACAGCGCAGTACAGGCCCTTCGGCCCACGATGTTGCACCGAAACAAAAGCCATCTAACCTACACTATGCCATTATCATCCATATGCTTATCCAATAAACTTTTAAATGCCCTCAATGTTGGCGAGTTCACTACTGTTGCAGGTAGGGCATTCCACGGCCTCACCACTCTTTGCGTAAAGAACCTACCTGTGACCTCTGTCCTATATCTATTACCCCTCAGTTTAAAGCTATGTCCCCTCGTGCTAGCCATTTCCATCCGCGGGAGAAGGCTCTCACTGTCCACCCTATCTAACCCTCTGATCATTTTGTATGCCTCTATTAAGTCTCCTCTTAACCTTCTTCTCTCTAACGAAAACAACCTCAAGTCCATCAACCTTTCCTCATAAGATTTTCCCTCCATACCAGGCAACATCCTGGTAAATCTCCTCTGCACCCGTTCCAAAGCTTCCACGTCCTTCCTATAATGCGGTGACCAGAACTGCACGCAGTACTCCAAATGCGGCCGTACCAGAGTTTTGTACAGCTGCAACATGACCTCATGACTCCGGAACTCAATCCCTCTACCAATAAAGGCCAACACTCCATAGGCCTTCTTCACAACCCTATCAACTTGGGTGGCAACTTTCAGGGATCTATGTACATGGACACCTAGATCCCTCTGCTCATCCACACTTCCAAGAACTTTACCATTAGCCAAATATTCCGCATTCCTGTTATTCCTTCCAAAGTGAATCACCTCACACTTCTCTACATTAAACTCCATTTGCCACCTCTCAGCCCAGCTCTGCAGCTTATCTATATCCCTCTGTAACCTGCTACATCCTTCCACACTGTCGACAACACCACCGACTTTAGTGTCGTCTGCAAATTTACGCACCCACCCTTCTGCGGCCTCTAGGTCATTGATAAAAATGACAAACAGCAACGGCCCCAGAACAGATCCTTGTGGTACGCCACTTGTAACTGAACTCCATTCTGAACATTTCCCATCAACCACCACCCTCTGTCTTCTTTCAGCTAGCCAATTTCTGATCCACATCTCTAAATCAATCCTTTCGATGCACTTCTTATGGAGCGCCTCGTGCGTCTGCATTTTGACCGCTAGGCCCAGGATCTCGTCCTCGTTGTCAGTTACCTTCTGCTCCACCACACGGAGCTCTATCGCCTGGGCCTTTTGTGTCTCTTTAAGCCCCTCGATTGCCTGTAGCATCGGGGCCAGCACCTCCTTTTTTAGCAGCTCCACACACCGTCTTAAAAATTCATCCTGGTCCGGTCCCCATGTCGCCTGGGCTCCCTCCGACGCCATCTTGCTCCTTTCTTTCCTCTGCCGCTGCCCTCGAGGATCCTCCGAGATCTGGCCGCCGCCGCAGATATTTTTCTTTCCCACTGGGGGGGGGGGGACTCCCTGTTGCCTCACCCCACACCGGGTTTCGTCACAAAAGAATTTCCCGTTGGGGCTCTTAAAAGAGCCCGAAGGTCCGTTCGAGCTGGAGCCGCCGAAACGTAGAACATAGAACAATACAGCGCAGTACAGGCCCTTCGGCCCACGATGTTGCACCGAAACAAAAGCCATCTAACCTACACTATGCCATTATCATCCATATGTTTATCCAATAAACTTTTAAATGCCCTCAATGTTGGCGAGTTCACTACTGTAGCAGGTAGGGCATTCCACGGCCTCACTACTCTTTGCGTAAAGAACCTACCTCTGACCTCTGTCCTATATCTATTACCCCTCAGTTTAAAGCTATGTCCCCTCGTGCCAGCCATATCCATCCGCGGGAGAAGGCTCTCACTGTCCACCCTATCAAACCCCCTGATCATTTTGTATGCCTCTATTAAGTCTCCCCTTAACCTTCTTCTCTCCAACGAAAACAACCTCAAGTCATAGAAACATAGAAACATAGAACAATACAGCGCAGTACAGGCCCTTCGGCCCACGATGTTGCACCGAAACAAAAGCCATCTAACCTACACTATACCATTATCATCCATATGTTTATCCAATAAACTTTTAAATGCCCTTAATGTTGGCGAGTTCACTACTGTAGCAGGTAGGGCATTCCACGGCCTCACTACTCTTTGCGTAAAGAACCTACCCCTGACCTCTGTCCTATATCTATTACCCCTCAGTTTAAGGCTATGTCCCCTCGTGCTAGCCATTTCCATCCGCGGGAGAAGGCTCTCACTGTCCACCCTATCTAACCCTCTGATCATTTTGTATGCCTCTATTAAGTCTCCTCTTAACCTTCTTCTCTCTAACGAAAACAACCTCAAGTCCATCAGCCTTTCCTCATAAGATTTTCCCTCCATACCAGGCAACATCCTGGTAAATCTCCTCTGCACCCGTTCCAAAGCCTCCACGTCCTTCCTATAATGCGGTGACCTGAACTGTACGCAATACTCCAAATGCGGCCGTACCAGAGTTCTGTACAGCTGCAACATGACCTCCTGACTCCGGAACTCAATCCCTCTACCAATAAAGGCCAACACTCCACAGGCCTTCTTCACCACCCTATCAACCTGGGTGGCAACTTTCAGGGATCTATGTACATGGACACCTAGATCCCTCTGCTCATCCACACTTTCAAGAACTTTTCCATTAGCCACATATTCCACATTCCTGTTTTTCCTTCCAAAGTGAATCACCTCACACTTCTCTACATTAAACTCCATTTGCCACCTCTCAGCCCAGCACTGCAGCTTATCTATATCCCTCTGTAACCTGCTACTTCCTTCCTCACTATCGACAACACCACCGACTTTAGTATCGTCTGCAAATTTACTCACCCACCCTTCTGCGCCTTCCTCTAGGTCATTGATAAAAATGACAAACAGCAACGGCCCCAGAACAGATCCTTGTGGTACTCCACTTGTGACAGAACTCCATTCTGAACATTTCCCATCAACCACCACCCTCTGTCTTCTTTCAGCTAGCCAATTTCTGATCCACATCTCTAAATCACCCTCAATCCCCAGCCTCCGTATTTTCTGCAATAGCCTACCGTGGGGAACCTTATCAAACGCTTTGCTGAAATCCATATACACCACATCAACTGCTCTACCCTCGTCTACCTGTTCAGTCACCTTCTCAAAGAACTCGATAAGGTTTGTGAGGCATGACCTACCCTTCACAAAGCCATGCTGACTATCCCTGATCATATTATTCCTATCTAGATGATTATAAATCTTGTCTCTTATAATGCCCTCCAAGACTTTACCCACTACAGACGTGAGGCTCACCGGTCTATAGTTGCCGGGGTTGTCTCTGCTCCCCTTTTTGAACAAAGGGACCACATTTGCTATCCTCCAGTCCTCTGGCACTATTCCTGTATCCAATGATGACATAAAAATCAAAGCCAATGGTCCAGCAATCTCTTCCCTGGCCTCCCAGAGAATCCTAGGATAAATCCCATCAGGCCCCGGGGACTTATCTATTTTCAGCCTGTCCAGAATTGCCAACACCTCTTCCCTACTTACCTCAATGCCATCTAATCTATTTACCTGGAGCTCAGCATTCTCCTCCACAACATTATCTTTTTCCTGAGTGAATACTGACGAAAAATATTCATTTAGTATCTCGCCTATCTCTTCAGACTCTACACACAACTTCCCATCCCTGTCCTTGACTGGTCCTACTCTGTCCCTAGTCATTCGCTTATTCCTGACATACCTATAGAAAGCTTTTGGGTTTTCCTTGATCCTTCCTGCCAAATACTTCTCATGTCCCCTCCTTGCTCGTCTTAGCTCTCTCTTTAGATCCTTCCTCGCTACCTTGTAACTATCCATCGCCCCAACTGAAACTTCACACCTCATCTTCACATAGGCCTCCTTCTTCCTCTTAACAAGAGATTCCACTTCTTTGGTAAACCACGGTTCCCTCGCTCGGCACCTTCCTCCCTGCCTGACCGGTACATACTTATCAAGAACACGCAATAGCTGATCCTTGAACAAGCTCCACTTATCCAGTGTGTCCAAAACTTGCAGCCTACTTCTCCACCTTATCCCCCCCAAGTCACGTCTAATGGCATCATAATTTCCCTTCCCCCAGCTATAACTCTTGCCCTGCGGTGTATACTTATCCCTTTCCATCCTTAACGTAAACGTCACCGAATTGTGGTCACTGTCCCCAAAGTGCTCACCTACCTCCAAATCCAACACCTGGCCTGGTTCATTACCCAAAACCAAATCCAATGTGGCCTCACCTCTTGTTGGCCTGTCAACAAACTGTGTCAGGAAACCCTCCTGCACACACTGAACAAAAAACGACCCATCTAATGTACTCGAACTATATCTTTTCCAGTCAATATTTGGAAAGTTAAAGTCTCCCATAATAACTACCCTGTTACTTTCGCTCATATCCAGGATCATCTTCGCCATCCTTTCCTCTACATCCCTAGAACTATTTGGAGGCCTATAGAAAACTCCCAACAGGGTGACCTCTCCTTTCCTGTTTCTAACCTCAGCCCATACTACCTCGGAAGATGAGTCCCCATCTAGCATCCTCTCCGCCACCGTAATACTGCTCTTGACTAGCAGCGCCACACCTCCCCCTCTTTTGCCTCCTTCCCTGAGCTTACTAAAACACCTAAACCCCGGAACCTGCAACATCCATTCCTGTCCCTGCTCTATCCACGTCTCCGAAATGGCCACAACATCGAAGTCCCAGGTACCAACCCATGCTGCCAGTTCCCCTACCTTATTTCGTATACTCCTGGCATTGAAGTAGACACACTTCAAACCACCTACCTGAACACTGGCCCCCTCCTCCGACGTCAAATCTGAGCTCCTGACCTCTATACTCTCATTCTCCCTTACCCTAAAACTACAATCCAGGTTCCCATGCCCCTGCTGCATTAGTTTAAACCCCCCCAAAGAGCACTAACAAATCTCCCCCCCAGGATATTTGTGCCCCGCAGGTTCAGATGTAGACCATCCTGTCTGTAGAGGTCCCACCTTCCCCAGAAAGCGCCCCAGTTATCCAGAAATCTGAATCCCTCCCGCCTGCACCATCCCTGTAGCCACGTGTTTAATTGCTCTCTCTCCCTATTCCTCATCTCACTATCACGTGGCACGGGCAACAACCCAGAGATAACAACTCTGTTTGTTCTAGTTCTGAGCTTCCATCCTAGCTCCCTGAAAGCCTGCCTGACATCCTTATCCCCTTTCCTACCTATGTCGTTAGTGCCAATGTGGACCACGACTTGGGGCTGCTCCCCCTCCCCCTTAAGGACCCGGAAAACACGATCCGAGACATCACGTACCCTTGCACCTGGGAGGCAACATACCAAACGTGAGTCTCTCACGCTCCCACAAAATCTCCTATCTGTGCCCCTGACTATAGAGTCCCCAATTACTAATGCTCTGCTCCTCTCCCCCCTTCCCTTCTGAGCAACAGGGACAGACTCTGTGCCAGAGGTCTGTACCCCATGGCTTACCCCTGGTAAGTCGTCCCCCCCACAAGTATCCAAAGCGGTATACTTGTTTCTCAGGGGAACGACCGCAGGGGATCCCTGCACTGACTGTTTTTTCCCCGTCCCTCTTACAGTTACCCATCTATCTCCAATCTTTGGTGTAACTAATTCCCTGAAGCTGCTATCTATGACCCCCTCTGCCTCCCGAATGATCCGAAGTTCTTCCAACTCCAGCTCCAGTTCCCTAACTCGGTCTTGGAGGAGCTGGAGATGGCAGCACTTCCTGCAGGTAAAGCAAGTCCATCAGCCTTTCCTCATAAGATTTTCCCTCCATACCAGGCAACATGGTGGTAAATCTCCTCTGCACCCGCTCCAAAGCCTCCACGTCCTTCCTATAATGCGGTGACCAGAACTGTACGCAATACTCCAAATGCGGCCGTACCAGAGTTCTGTACAGCTGCAACATGACCTCCCGACTCCGGAACTCAATCCCTCTACCAATAAAGGCCAACACTCCATAGGCCTTCTTCACAACCCTATCAACCTGGGTGGCAACTTTCAGGGATCTATGTACATGGACACCTAGATCCCTCTGCTCATCCACACTTTCAAGTACTTTACCATTAGCCAAATATTCCGCATTCCTGTTATTCCTTCCAAAGTGAATCACCTCACACTTCTCTACATTAAACTCCATTTGCCACCTCTCAGCCCAGCTCTGCAGCTTATCTATATCCCTCTGTAACCTGCTACATCCTTCCACACTATCGACAACACCACCGACTTTAGTATCGTCTGCAAATTTACTCACCCACCCTTCTGCGCCTTCCTCTAGGTCATTGATAAAAATGACAAACAGCAACGGCCCCAGAACAGATCCTTGTGGTACTCCACTTGTGACTGTACTCCATTCTGAACATTTCCCATCAACCACTACCCTCTGTCTTCTTTCAGCTAGCCAATTTCTGATCCACATCTCTAAATCACCCTCAATCTTCAGCCTCCGTATTTTTTTGCAATAGCCTACCGTGGGGAACCTTATCAAACGCTTTGCTGAAATCCATATACACCACATCAACTGCTCTACCCTCATCTACCTGTTCAGTCACCTTCTCAAAGAACTCTAAGGTTTGTGAGGCATGACCTACCCTTCACAAAGCCATGCTGACTATCCCTGATCATATTATTCCTATCTAGATGATTATAAATCTTGTCTCTTATAATCCCCTCCAAGACTTTACCCACTACAGACGTGAGGCTCACCGGTCTATAGTTGCCGGGGTTGTCTCTGCTCCCCTTTTTGAACAAAGGGACCACATTTGCTGTCCTCCAGTCCTCTGGCACTATTCCTGTAGCCAATGATGACATAAAAATCAAAGCCAAAGGTCCAGCAATCTCTTCCCTGGCCTCCCAGAGAATCCTAGGATAAATCCCATCAGGTCCCGGGGACTTATCTATTTTCAGCCTGTCCAGAATTGCCAACACCTCTTCCCTACGTACCTCAATGCCATCTATTCTATTAGCCTGGGGCTCAGCATTCTCCTCCACAACATTATCTTTTTCCTGAGTGAATACTGACGAAAAATATTCATTTAGTATCTCGCCTATCTCTTCAGACTCCACACACAATTTCCCATCCCTGTCCTTGACTGGTCCTACTCTTTCCCTAGTCATTCGCTTATTCCTGACATACCTATAGAAAGCTTTTGGGTTTTCCTTGATCCTTCCTGCCAAATACTTCTCGTGTCCCCTCCTTGCTCGTCTTAGCTCTCTCTTTAGATCCTTCCTCGCTACCTTGTAACTATCCATCGCCCCAACCGAAACTTCACACTTCATCTTCACATAGGCCTCCTTCTTCCTCTTAACAAGAGATTCCACTTCCTTGGTAAACCACGGTTCCCTCGCTCGACGCCTTCCTCCCTGTCTGACCGGTACATACTTATCAAGAACACGCAGTAGCTGATCCTTGAACAAGCCCCACTTATCCAGTGTGCCCAACACTTGCAGCCTACTTCTCCACCTTATCCCCCCCAAGTCACGTCTAATGGCATCATAATTGCCCTTCCCCCAGCTATAACTCTTGCCCTGCGGTGTATACTTATCCCTTTCCATCATTAACGTAAACGTCACCGAATTGTGGTCACTGTCCCCAAAGTGCTTTCCTACCTCCAAATCCAACACCTGGCCTGGTTCATTACCCAAAACCAAATCCAACGTGGCCTCGCCTCTTGTTGGCCTGTCAACATATTGTGTCAGGAAACCCTCCTGCACACACTGTACAAAAAACGACCCATCTATTGTACTCGAACTATATCTTTTCCAGTCAATATTTGGAAAGTTAAAGTCTCCCATAATAACTACCCTGTTACTTTCGCTCATATCCAGAATCATCTTCACCATCCTTTCCTCTACATCCCTAGAACTATTAGGAGGTCTATAAAAAACTCCCAACAGGGTGACCTCTCCTTTCCTGTTTCTAACTTCAGCCCATACTACCTCTGAAGAAGAGTCCCCATCTAGCATCCTCTCCGCCACCGTAATACTGCTCTTGACTAGCAGCGCCACACCTCCCCCTCTTTTGCCTCCTTCTCTGAGCTTACTAAAACACCTAAACCCCGGAACCTGCAACATCCATTCCTGTCCCTGCTCTATCCACGTCTCCGAAATGGCCACAACATCGAAGTCCCAGGTACCAACCCATGCTGCCAGTTCCCCTACCTTATTTCGTGTACTCCTGGCATTGAAGTAGACACACTTCAAACCACCTACCTGAACACTGGCCCCCTCCTGCGACGTCAAATCTGTGCTCCTGACCTCTATACTCTCATTCTCCCTTACCCTAAAACTACAATCCAGGTTCCCACGTGCGGCTTAGCTGGTCATCGCCGCAACCGGAAGTCCGTGCTGAGTATCTTTAATCAAACTATGTGGAGTTTGCACTTTCCCCCCGTGCCTGAGTGGGTTTCCTCCCACAGTCCAAAGATGTGCAGGTTTGGTGGATTGGCCATGATAAATTGCCCTTCGTGTCCAAAAAAAGGTTAGGTGGGATTGCAGGGATCATGGGGAGGTGTGGGCTTGGGTAGGGTGCTCTTTCCAAGAGCCAGTGCAGACTCGATGGGCCGAATGGCCTCCTTCTGCACTTTAATTCGATGATTCTATAATTACCTGCCCAGAGGACCATAAGACCATAAGACAGAGGAGCGGAAGTAAGGACATTCGGCCCATCGAGTCCACTCCACCATTCAATCGTGGCTGATTTCAACTCCATTTACCCGCTCTCTCTCCATGGCCCTTAATTCCTCGAGAAATCAAGAATTTATCAACTTCTGTCTGAAAGACACTCAACGTCCCGGCCTCCACCGCCCTCTGTGGCAATGAATTCCACAGACCCACCACTCTCTGGCTGAAGAAATTTCTCCTCATCTCTGTTCTAAAGTGACTCCCTTTTATTCTAAGGCTGTGGCCCCGGGTCCTAGTCTCCCCTGCTAATGGAAACAACTTCCCTACGTCCACCCTATCTAAGCCATTCATTACCTTGTAAGTTTCTATTAGATCTCCCCTCAACCTCCTAAACTCCAATGAATATAATCCCAGGATCCTCAGACGTTAATCGTATGTTAGGCCTACCATTCCTGGGATCATCCGTGTGAATCTCCGCTGGACCCGCTCCAGCGCCAGTATGTCCTTCCTGAGGTGTGGGGCCCAAAATTGCTCACAGTATTCTAAATGGGGCCTAACTAATGCTTTATAAAGCTTCAGAAGTACATCCCTGCTTTTATATTCCAAGCCTCTTGAGATGAATGACAACATTGCATTTGCTTTCTTAATTACGGACTCAACCTGCAAGTTTACCTTCAGAGAATCCTGGACGAGGACTCCCAAGTCCCTTTGCACTTCAGCATTATGAATTTTGTCACCATTTAGAAAATACTCCATGCCTCTATTCTTTTTTCCAAAGTGCAAGACCTCGCACTTGCCCACGTTGAATTTCATCAGCCATTTCTTGGACCACTCCCCTAAACTGTCTAAATCTTTCTGCAGCCTCCCCACCTCCTCCATACTACCTGCCCCTCCACCTATCTTTGTATCATCGGCAAACTTAGCCAGAATGCCCCCAGTCCCGTCATCTAGATCGTTAATATATAAAGAGAACAGCTGTGGCCCCAACACTGAACCCTGCGGGACACCACTCGTCACCGGTTGCCATTCCGAAAAAGAACCTTTTATCCCAACTCTCTGCCTTCTGCCTGACAGCCAATCGTCAATCCATGTTAGTACCTTGCCTCGAATACCATGGGCCCTTATTTTACTCAGCAGTCTCCCGTGAGGCACCTTACCAAAGGCCTTTTGGAAGTCAAGATAGATAACATCCATTGGCTCTTCTTGGTCTAACCTATTTGTTATCTCTTCAAAGAACTCTAACAGGTTTGTCAGGCACGACCTCCCCTTACTAAATCCATACTAATCCGACCCTGCACTTCCAAGAATTTCGAAATCTCATCCTTAACAATGGATTCTAGAATCTTGCCAACAACCGAGGTTAGGCTAATTGGCCTATAATTTTCCATCTTTTTCCTTGTTCCCTTCTTGAACAGGGAGGTTACAACAGCGATTTTCCAATCCTCTGGAACTTTCCCTGACTCCAGTGACTTTTGAAAGATCATAACTAATGCCTCCACTATTTCTTCAGCTATCTCCTTTAGAACTCTAGGATGTAGCCCATCTGGGCCCGGAGATTTATCAATTTTTAGACCTCTTAGTTTCTCTAGCACTTTCTCCTTTGTGATGGCTACCATATTCAACTCTGCCCCCTGACTCTCCGGAATTGTTGGGATATTACTCATGTCTTCTACTGTGAAGACTGACGCAAAGTACTTATTTAGTTCCTCAGCTATTTCCTTGTCTCCCATCACTAGATTACCAGTGTCATTTTGGAGTGGCCCAATGTCAACTTTTGCCTCCCGTTTGTTTTTAATGTATTTAAAGAAACTTTTACTATCATTCCTAATGTTACTGGCTAGCCTACCTTCATATTTGATCCTCTCTTTCCTTATTTCTCTCTTTGTTATCCTCTGTTTGTTTTTGTAGCCTTCCCAATCTTCTGACTTCCCACTACTCTTTGCCACATCATAGGCTTTCTCTTTTGCTTTGATGCATTCCCTAACTTCCTTTGTCAGCCATGGCTGCCTAATCCCCCCTCTGATAACCTTTCTTTTCTTTGGGATGAACCTCTGTACTGTGTCCTCAATTACTCCCAGAAACTCCTTCCATTGCTGTTCTACTGTCTTTCCCACTAGGCTCTGCTCCCAGTCGATTTTCGTCAGTTCCTCCCTCATGCCCCTGTAGTTACCTTTATTTAACTGTAACACCTTTACATCTGATTCTACCTTCTTTCTTTCAAATTGGAGATTGAATTCTACCATATTATGATCATTGCCTCCTAAGTGCTCCCTTACTTTAAGATCTTTAATCAAGTCTGGCTCATTACATAACACTAAGTCCAGAATGGCCTGTTCCCTCGTGGGCTCCATCACAAGCTGTTCCAAAAAGCCCTCCTGTAAACATTCAATGAATTCCCTTTCCTTGGGTCCACTGGCAGCATTATTTACCCAGTCCACCTGCACATTGAAGTCCCCCATGATCACTGTGACCTTGCCTTTCTGACATGCACTTTCTATTTCATGGTGCATTTTGTGCCCCCGGTCCTGACCACTGTTAGGAGGCCTGTACATAACTCCCATTATGGTTTTTTTGCCTTTGTGGTTCCTCAACTCTACCCACACAGACTCCACATCATCTGACCCTATGTCGTTTAGTGTCATTGATTTAATTTAATTTCTAATTAACAAGGCAACCCCGCCCCCTCTGCCTACCTCTCTGTCTTTTC
Organism: Scyliorhinus torazame; assembly: GCF_047496885.1. NCBI lineage: Eukaryota > Metazoa > Chordata > Chondrichthyes > Carcharhiniformes > Scyliorhinidae > Scyliorhinus > Scyliorhinus torazame. Next base: position 41,151,798 of record NC_092734.1, on the reverse strand, counting down.
GATAGGTTGTGAATCCCTGGATGTTTAAATGCCAGTCCTGAACCCCCTGCAACCATGTCTCTGTGATGCCTACCACATCATACCTGCCAGTCACAATCTGGGCCACATGCTCATCTACCTTGTTCCGTACACTGCGCGCATTTAAATATAGCACCTTTAATTCTCTATTGACCGTCCCTTTTTGTTTTCTTAGTGTGGTGGACCTTGGTTTACTGAGCCTTTCCATACACGGTGTCATATTTTGTGGGATTGGGACTATCGTAACCTCTCCTGAGTTTTGTCTTTTCGTGCTTTTTTGTATTCCTAAGCAGCTACGCTTCCCACTGATTACTTCACCTCTTGGTTCCCTGACTTCCCCCCCCCCCCCCAATCTCTAGTTTAAAGTCCTATTGACCACCCTATTTACTCTTTTCGCCAGAACACTGGTCCCAGCTCGGTTCAGGTGGAGACCATCCCGACGGTATAGGTCCCCTCTGTCCCAAAACTGATGCCAGTGTCCCATGAAAAAGAACCCCTCATTCCCACACCACTCTTTCAGCCACGTGTTAACTTCCCTTATTCTTGCCTCCCTATGCCAATTTGCACGTGGCTCGGGCAGTAATCCGGAGATTATGATCCTTGAGGACCGTTTTTTAAATTTGAATCCTAGCTCTTTATAATCTCTAAACAGGTCCTCTTTTCTAGACTTCCCTATGTTGTTGGTACCGACATGGACCACAACAACTGGATCCTCCCCCTCCCTCTCCAGTATCCTTTCAAGCCGGTCAGAGATGTCCCGCACCCTAGCACCGGGCAGGCAACATACCATGCGGGACTCTTTATCCTGCTCACAAAGGATACTATCTATCCCCCGATAATAGAATCCCCTACAACTACAACTTGCCTATTTACTCCCTCCCCTTGAATGGCCTGCTGAACCATGGTGCCTTGGTCAGCTGACTCATCCTTCCTGCAGCCCTGTTCGCCATCCACACTGAGCAAGTGCCTCGTACCTGTTGGACAGGGTCAAGGGCTGAGGCTCCTGAGTTCCTGACTGCTGGTTCCCTTGACCTGCCTGACTTGCAGTCACACCCTGCTGTCCCTGGCCACTGGCAGGATTTAAACTACTTACTCTGACATGTGTGACTGCCTCCTGAAACACAGTGTCCAGGTAAGTCTCCCCCTCCCAGATGTGCCTCAGTGTTTGAAGCTCAGACTCCAGCTCATCAACTCTGAGCCGGAGCTCTTCGAGCAGCCAACACTTACTGCAGATGTGGTCACTGCAGCTCGCAATGGGATCTGCCAGCTCCCACATCAAGCAGCTCAAGCACATCACCTGACCAGCCATCACTAATTAATTAATTAGTTTAATTTAAGTTTACGAGTTTAGCTGTGTTTTTTTTTTAAATTTGGGGCAGATTTGCTATCAACCAATCAGATCACAGCTTCCCTCTGACGTCACTTTTGGGGGAAAAAACTGGAAAACGAAGTTACCGTTAGGTTTTTATACTCACAGAGACTGCTCCTCCTCCGACGAACGGCTCCCGAAATTAGGCCCGAAGAAAGAGAGAGAACAAAACAGTAGGGAAAAAGCACCTTCTCCCACTCTGCACCGAATTACCTCACTGCACCAAATTACCAAGTTTCAAATTCTCACTCTGTCTGTGTCTCACTCACTCAGGCTGTGTCTCTTTGACCAGCGCAACGCTTACTGAGTGCGCTTTCTGTCTGTATTTTATGCAGACTTCAGGATGACTCACACTAAAACTTCAAAGAGAAGAATACAATGTGTACCTTTGTGCCCCTAAACAGGCCTCAGGTGACTGCCCGATAACTGCCTCTCAGCAATTAGGGTGTGGGCAGCTTCAACCAATCAGACACTAATCTACACTGCACCTTTAACTGAAAAACAGTAGAATTAGATTTACCACTTACCTTTCCTGGTTACGTCACTGCACCAAATTACCAAATTCTCACTCTGTCTGTGTCTCACTCACTCAGGCTGTGTCTCCTTGACCAGCGCAATGAGGAGTTTGCTCCTCTGCTCTTTGAATGTCAGCCATGTCAACACTAACCAGTCCTATAGATAAACAGGTTTTAAATTGAGACAATCATTTCTAAAATCTTACCGTTTACAAACAGATCTGTCCCACATCTGCATTACAATGTGGGGGGGGATCTCCTAGAAATGAGGGGTAAACCTAACCTGTCTGGACAGGGTGGTTTCAGGAAGGATGTTCACGATGGTGGGGGTGTCCAGAATCAGGGGTCACAGTCTGAGGTTACAGGGTAAACCATTTTGGGCAGAGATGAGGAGGGATTTCTTAACCAGAGAGTGGTCAGCCTGTGGAATTCCTTACCACAGGAAGCAGTTGAGGAGTTGTATGCTTTCAAGAAACGGTTATTGGTGGGCGAGACGGTGGCGCAGTGGTTAGCACTGCTGCCTCACGAGCCGAGGTCCCAGGTTCAATCCCGGCCCCGGGTCACTGTCCATGTGGAGTTTGCACATTCTCCCCGTGTCTGGGTCTCACCCCCACAATCCAAAGATGTGCAGGGTAGGTGGATTGGCCGCGCTAAACTGCCCCTTAATTGGAAACATTTAATAAAAGATAAAGCACTTGGGGCGAAGGGGATTAAAGGATATGGGGGAAAGCAGGATTAGGCTATAGAGTTGGATGGTCAGCCATGATCATAATGAATGGTGGAGCAGGCTCGATGGGCCGAATGGCTTCCTCCTGCTCTGTTTCCTGAATCATCCAATGGCTTTTAAATACATTAATTTTCCCGAGTTAGTGAAGACGACTCAAGCTTATTATAACAGAGCTTCTGATGTATAAATAAATGGTATTTCTTTTAAACGCTGCTGTGATTAGATTCTTTTCGACAGGTTTATGACGGTTTCTGATGCTAGTTGCAGTGCCGCAGTTTTAAATGGAATAATTTTGTTCTGAGGTTAGGGTGTGAATCAAAGAGCTGTTTTATACGATGTTGTGTGGGACGTGACTCGCTGAGTGTCGAGTGTGTTACTGTGTTACAGACTCAGAAAGGCAGCAGGCGATTCAAGAGACTGGAGAACAGGAATGGGGTCTTTGTTCTGTTGGTAAGTATGAACTCGGGTTACTTTAATCGGCGCAGCCAATTTTCGGCCTCTTTCCTCTCCGCCCCCAGACTGGGAAGTTCCGCCCCCAGACTGGGAAGTTCCGCCCCCAGACTGGGAAGTTCCGCCCCCAGACTGGGAAGTTCCGCCCCCAGACTGGGAAGTTCCGCCCCCAGACTGGGAAGTTCCGCCCCCAGACTGGGAAGTTCCGCCCCCAGACTGGGAAGTTCCGCCCCCAGACTGGGAAGTTCCGCCCCCAGACTGGGAAGTTCCGCCCCCAGACTGGGAAGTTCCTCCCATCAGCTTCCAAAGTAAAAGCAAAAAAAAAAACCCCTGCAGATACTGGAACCACTGCCCAGCGGGAGCCCCCGGCCTCTGATGGGCCAGCAGCTCTCGGGGGCCGGCCGGCCCCTTGGAGTCAGGGAATTACTGCCATCCATTAATCCCCCAAAACATTCCGGCTAAACGGAGCGGGGCTCTCTCCGAAATTTACACTGGGAGCCAGCCCCCAGTGCCAAATCCAGCCCCTGGTTTCTGCAAACAGAATCATAGAATGATACAACACAGAAGGAAGCTATTTGACTCACCATGACTGTGCCAGCCCCTTGACTGGGCTATCTAATCAATTCAACTCTCCTCTTTCCCCGTGGTACGATATATATTTTATCCCTTCATATGTTTAGCCAATTCTCTTCTGAATATTGCTGTTGTGTTTGCTTCCACCAATGACGGGCCAAGAGCCGGAAAGCGGGAATGGGGTAGATTTACTGTCATTTTGTCAGTGTGGACTCAATGGGCTGAGTGGCCTCAGTGCTGTGTGACTCTGACCAATTCTGCATCGCAACCTGCTGCATAGAACAAGGCAAAACGTTTTCTCATCCAGTTTCTGTTTCTCGTGGTGATTATGTCGAGCAACCTGCCAATGGAAACCGTTTCTGTTCAGTGGCTGAATCGAAACCGCTTCGTGGTTTTTGACGTCTCTAAATCTTCTCTTAACCTTCTATATCAAAGAGGAATAAATTCAGGTTTTCTAGTCTCTCAGTATAACTAAGTCCTCAACCCCAGGACCATCCTCTCCAACCTGAACTGCCTATGACATTTACAATTTTCCAATTTAGTGACGCAATTCTTCTCGAACCAGGGGGTTTGGGCTCCACGCTCCGTCCTGGCCTCAGCTGCAAGGTGACACTGTTCTTGTTTCTGTGCTGATCGTCGCCCTGATAATCTGTCAAAAACCCTCACATCTCGGACCTACATCATTAGGGCATAGCTGCATAGATTTTCATAGAATTTACAGTGCAGAAGGAGGCCATTCGGCCCATCGATTCTGCAGCGGCTCTTGGAAAGAGCACCCCACCCAAGGTCAACACCTCCACCCTATCCCCATAACCCAGTAACCCCACCCAACACAAAGGGCAATTTTGGACATTAAGGGGCAATTTATCACGGCCAATCCACCTAACCTGCACATCTTTGGACTGTGGGAGGAAACCGGAGCACCCGGAGGAAACCCACGCACACACGGGGAGGATGTGCAGACTCCGCACAGACAGTGACCCAAGCCGGAATCGAACCTGGGACCCTGGAGCATTCGAACCCAGGTCTTCAGCGCCGTGAGGCAGCAGTGCTAACCACTGCGCCACCGTACTGCCCTTAATTGGTTTCATCAATGACATCATAAGGTCAGAAGTGGGGATGTTTGCGGATGACTGCACAATGTTCAGCACCGTTTGCGGCGACTCAGATAATGAAGCAGTCCGTGTCCAAATGCAGCAAGACCCGGACAATATCCAGGCTCGGGGCTGACAAGGGGCAACTTACATTCGTGCCACACAAATGCCCGGCAATGACCATCTCCTACAAGAGAGGATCTAACCATCGCCCCCTTGACATTCAATGTCGTTACCATCGATGAATTCCCCACAATCAACATCCTGGAGGTTACCATTAATCAGAAACTGAAGTGGCGACAACACCAAGTCAGAGGCTAGGAATCCTGACTCCCCAAAGCCTGTCCATCATCTACAAGGCACAAGTCAGGAGTGTGCTGGAATACTCTCCACTTGCCTGGGTGAGCGCAGCTCCAACAACACTCAAGAAGCTCGGCACCATCCAGGACAAAGCAGCCCCGCGTGATTGCTCCCCCTCCACAAACATTCAAACCCTCCACCACCGACGCACAATGGCAGCCATGTTTACTTTCTACAAGATGCATTGCAGTAACTCACCAAGGTTCCTTAGACAACACCTTCCAAACCCACGACCACTACCATCTAGAAGGACAAGAGCAGCAGATACCTGGGAACCCCACCACCTGGAGGTTCCCCTCCCAGTCACTCACCACCCTGACTTGGAAATATATCACCGTTCCTTCACTGTCGCTTGGGTAACATCCTGGAACTCCCTCCCTAACAGCACTGTGGGTGTACCTACACCACACTGACTGCAGCGATTCAAGAAGGCAGCTCACCACCACCTTCTCGAGGGGCAATTAGGAATGGGCAATAAACGCTGGCCTAGCCAGCGACGCCCGTGTACTTGAATTAGTAATAAAAAAACACTTTGGAATGTCCTGAGGTGATGAAAGATGCTGTACAAACGCAAATGTTCTTGCAAAAGTTAGAGGGAATGTGCAGAAGTGAAACAGGAACAGCTGGGACTATTTTGGAAATAAGACGGGGGCAGGAGGTTGTGAGTTGTCTGGTGACACTGAAAACATTGTGAAATGCTGACTCAGTTGACTTCCGTGAGTATTTATTGTCTGGGATCGTAAGTGAGTGAAGGCAGGTGTACAAATATGAATATAGAATATTTTGTTCCAGGCTTCGGCAGAATTAGGTGTGCTGCCAGTGAGGACAAGTCCCCATCACCTCTCCAGGGGCCCCTCAAGCTGGTTCCCGGGTACATCAATCTCGAATATTGCGGAAATAGCTTGTCCCACAAGAACACACCAATTAGGAACAGGTGCGGGAGGGTGACACAGTGGTTAGCACTGCTGCCTCACAGCTCCAGGGTCCTGGGTTCAATTCCGGCCTCGGGTGGCTGTCTGTGTGGAGTTTGCACTTTCCCCCCCCCCATAGAATCATAGAATTTACAGTGCAGGAGGCCATTCAGCCCATCAAGTCTGCACCGGCTCTTGGAAAGAGCACCCTACCAAAGGTCAACACCTCCACCCTATCCCCAGACCCCAGTAACCCCACCCAACACTAAGGGCAATTTTGAACACTATGGGCAATTTATCAAGGCCAATCCTCCTAACCTGCACATCTTTGGACTGTGGGAGGAAACCGGAGCACCCGGAGGAAACCCACGCACACACGGAGAGGATGTGCAGACTCCGCACAGACAGTGACCCAAGCCGGAATCGAACCTGGGATCCTGGAGCTGTGAAGCAATTGTGCTATCCACAATGCTACCGTGCTGCCCATGTCTGCGTGGGTTTCTTCCAGGTGCTCCGCTTTCCTCCCACAGTGCAAAGATGTGCAGGTTTGGTGGATTGGCCATGCTAAATTGCCCCTTGGTGTCCAGGGATGTGTAGACCAGGTAGGGTTGTTATACGTTTTAGTTACCGTTGTATGAAGAGTCAGAAGTCCTGTTCCTTTTCACCAAACACCATTTATTTCACTTCCACAGCCTCGACACAAAACTCCAACAACACACCACCTGACACAAGGGCCACCTGAAGCCCCTTTACATATGAGTGTCAATCATTGGATACTTAACATAAATGAGACAACTAATTGCAATGTCTCTTAATGCATTACTTAACTCTTAACCCATTACTTAACAGTCTCCCCTTCCTTGGAGAAAAAAATAATGAGGTGAAAACAAAATTTAAAGAAATTCAAAAACACAAATGCAATTTCTTCAATCTCTTTCTTCAAATTTAAAAAAAATTAATTAATTTTTTTGGGGAAGAAAAAAAAATCACAGAAACAGGCGCCCTTCATTAGCAATATCCAAACGTTACATTTCTGTCAATATCTGAGATATATAAAAGGCCATATCCACCGCCTCTACAAAGCTTAATGTCTCAGCAGCCAAAGTGCTTTCGCCCACTTTCCTTATTTTCTTGTTTCCCACACAAGAGGACAACATTTACCATTGTTCCCCAAAGGAAAATTATAAAACCTCCTGTGCTTGATTTGCATGGGACGCATCACTGTAAACTATGAGTTTCAAGTGCCTACGGTCACCTAAAACCTGGAACCTCAAAACACACTCCTGCATTTTTAGTTTGGCCAAACGCTTTATTTGCTCTTATTATGTCTTCCACTTTGGGATCATTCATTTTTGTACTCAACTCTAAGACATCAAAACTCACGTCCGGTCTAGTCTGTCTACCTAACCAGTTCAGTTGCCCAATTAAACTTCGCAGTTGCTCTTTTTCCATCTTTGAAACCTTGCATCTTTTTGTGAAACTCGGCCATGACTAATTGCTATTGGGCTGATGCTTTCCAAATAAGATTGCTGACGTAAAGTTGCCCCTAACTTAGTCTGTCCGATTTCCAATCCAATATATTTAAATGCACCGGAAGCCTGACTTCCGACCCTGAATCCTTTCCTCAAACCAGAGATTACAAAAGCTTCAACATCACTAGTCCCACCTCACAAAAATTATTTGACATGCATCATAAAGATGCCAGAAAGGTTCCCTTTACAGTGCCAGTAAAACATTACCGGATCTACTTTCAACTGGTAACAGCCTAACTTTAACAAAACTGACCTTACCGAAAAATACCAGACTCTTGTGACAATAAGAGATTTTCATTCATTTCATTTTCATTTAAACCACATACACATTTGTTCAACTTCCAGAATACCCCTTCTGTGTTAGCTGCTTCTATAGGAGGACGGAGAAAAATGTCTCTCTGGAGCTGATGCCCCTGCAAGAAGACAGCTTTCATATCTATAGATTTGCATTCCCATGCCTTTGTGGCTAAAAGAAGATCTTTAAAATTAACCTTTCCTGCTGTAGGTGAATCTACCCTTAAATCCTGATGATCTAAGCTTTCTTCAAATCCCCTTGACACAAGCCTGGCCTTTGCCTTATAAGTTCCATCCGGAAGTACCTTTTCCGTGCAAATCCATCTGTGGGATAGAGCTCTTTGTCCCCTATCCGGTACTTCCGTGTATACCCCAAATTCACTCCAACTATGCAGTTCTTGCTGTTTAGCATCTTTGATAACTTTTCATATAATTTCTTGGAAGCCACCAAAATCTCACGTGCATGTGGGCTTCTACTCCTATTAGTATTCGTAACTTTACTCATGTTCCGAGACCTTGACAAACTACGTCCCCTCTCCCGCCTGGTAACTTGTTCTATCTGCTACTGCTTGATCTTTCCTATCTGCTGTGGGATGTCCTTTCAGAATTCTCGACCTTTTCCTGCGGACCTGTTCACTAACCGATGTACTATCTGGACTGGCACTGCGTTTCTGTGCCCTCCATTTTTGAACTTTGTGTTCCCAATCCATTTTCTTAACTCCCCTGAATGCTGTACATTCAACCAATGTTTATACTTTCCAGTGGCCTTCCCTGCTCTAATAACAGTTGCATCCTTCCATTGACTAGACCCTTCAGGCAAGTATGTCACCTTTGTACCAACTTTTGGTAGTTGTCCTTTCGGAAAATTGGCCTGATCCCAGATTTTAAGGTCCATGGCCACAAAGTTGTTAAAATCCCTGGCCAAAGGTAGGGTTACTATCGGTCATGCTGGTGTCCTTCTGTACTTCCTACAAACTTCACAGCGGTCACTAACCTGTTCTATTAGTTTAGTATAGTCGTCATCCCTTACCCCTGCATCCTTGAATACATTTTTCAGCCTCCAAGGAGACGGATGTGTAAATTGCCGATGCAGTTTTAATACAACAAGCTTTTTATCAGCGAAAGTCCCATTTCCAACTGCCATTAACACATCCTTAAACACTCTACTTGAAATATTATTTGTCAGTAATGGAATACAATAGTGTCCCGACTGTGTAAATTGTAAGTCCACCATCTTTCCAAAAGCTGTTGCCTTATCCTGTTCCATATCCAGTTTCATGTGTGCTTTCTTCATCGACGGTCTGCTCAGAAGCAAAGGTATCTCACTTGATACAACATCCGTGCTAATGAAATGATTCACTCCGGCAATATTGCAAGGGATCACCGCTCTTTTCAGCGACTTCAGAGTATTATCATCCCCAAACCTGAAACTTGTGGAACTTTCAAATTCCGAAACCTTGTTACTATTTTCAGCATTCAAAGAGTCCAGGTAACATTTTAACCAGTCAATTCCACACACAGTAGATGTGCAGCCACTGTCCAATACAGCACAGTTGAAGGATTCTGCAACCAACACCCTCATTACCGGCGTAAAAGTGCTTGTTAATAGGACAATGCCTTCTTTCTGGTCACTATCTTTTTCCTCTTCTGACTCTTCCGTGTCATGTGTCGCTCCAAACACTCTATCATAATATTTTGGACAGTTGAAGTCATAATGGTGTTGAGAGTCGCATCGAAAACATCGATTTATCATGCCCCGTGCATTTCTGGGGTTCATCTTCCTATTGTAAGTTCTAACTGGGTTTCTGTCTTCATAATTTCCTTGTCTTGATCTCCTTCTATAGTCTTGGGCCCTGTTCATAGCCGTACAATTTCGCCATCCTGTTAGTAGTGTATCTCCCATATTCTGTTTTATTGCAGGCTGACCTATTTGGGTCATCAGAGCCATCGGAATCGAATGTTTCCCCAGAAACTTTTAAAAAACTTTTGTCATCTGATCGAATAAGGTATCCTCATCCGTAAACTGAACTCCTGTCAAAACCAGGAGCCTATCCATGTTGCTCACTCTAGCACAGTCAAGTAATTTAAAGGCCAACACAGACTGGAAATTCCAGGTTGTGTTTCTGCAGCCGTTTATATAGTCTGCCAAATTCCATTATATAGTCTTCCATGGAGATATCCTCCATTTTCCGGAACTTATCAAATTCCGACCATGCTTCATACGCATTTAACAAGTCATCTTTCTTGTAAATCTTATCCATATAATGTAATAGAGTCCCCAGACCTTCTTCTGAGTCTAACTCTTCCAAACCCAGCTCAGAAATCACTTTGTTTCGGATTTTACTGCCATATGGTAGAGAAAGAGCCAATACCATACCTTGTTTTCTCTTTCCCAAAGCAGTTACCTTAGTCCACATAACTACTGCACTTCTCCATTGGTCGTACGATCCCCTTTCAGAAAATAAGGGGGGATAGTCATATCCAGCCATCTTTATCCTGGGTTCAGCCATGTATCTTTTTTTTTCCTTCTCACTCACTCCTTGGTTTGATCTGGAAAAGTTGTATCTTTCAAACCTTCACATTTACACAGCAACCATCCTCTGCTACCATTGTTATACGTTTTAGTTACCGTTGTGTGAAGAGTCCGAAGTCCTGTTCCTTTTCACCAAACACCATTTATTTCACTTCTACAGTCTCTGCACAAAACTCCAACAACACACCACCTGACAGAGGCCACCTGAAGCCCCTTTACATATCAGTGTCAATCATTGGATACTTACCATAAATGAGACAACTAATTGCAATGTCTCTTAATGCATTACTTAACTCTTAACCCGTTACTTAACCAGGGTTGTGCGGAATAGGGCAGGGGAATGGGCCTAGATAGGGTGCTCTTTCAGAGGACCGGTGCCGCATCGATGGGCCGAATGGGCTCCTTCTGCACTGGATGGATTCTATTCTAGGAGTAAGCCATTCGGCTCCTTGAGGCTGCTCCGAATGAGATCATGCCTGATCTGATTGTGTCCTCAATTCCATTTTCCTATCTGACCCCCATAACCTTTGACTCCCTGAGAATCGATAGAATCCCTGTCCCTGTGTCATAAGAGATGAACTGTGTGGTGTTTAGTACATGGTAAGTCTGAGCGTGCTGCAACTCACTAACGGCAATGAATTAAACAGCCCACCAAAACTCTTCAGGGCTGCAATCAGAGACCTGTGCCTGGTGTTGGCTTCGGTCCTGATGATAGAGGGTACTTTACTATGGGGTGAACCACAAGCTGTTTCTTATATCGACCAACTGACCACACAACCAATATGTCAGCTCAAAAACACAGTTTATTAATAACACAAGACTTGTATCTCTGTGCAATAACACACGCGGCTCCGTACTAAACTACACCTAACGACTCAGATGCCCTTTACTTAACTTCGAGTGACCGGCGCTGTGCGAGATAAGGCCTTTATCTGGGTCTCCGTGGTCGGTTGGAAGTCGTCAGGGTTGTCTCAGCTGGGCTCGTCCTTTAGGAATGGTCCCGGGTCCTTGAACTTGGCTGTTCTGCTGCAGTTGGTCGCACAACGGCCGGTCCCAAAAGAGGCCGATCTCTAGTGCGCAGGGCTTTTTATCCTTCGTCTCTTTCGCGCCCTTTTGGGCGGTCCTTACTCCAGGTCCAATGGATCGATAGGGTTTTCGATCACCCTCATCGTACTCAGCCAATTAGGGGGCAGATACATCGATAGCTGGGCGGGTCCTCGCTATCATTGTTCCAGGCACGTAGGCCTTTCCAAATAAGGGGGGGATGGCGCCTGTTAGTCTGCTACTGTTGTAACTCCTTGATTCAAACTCTATTGTCCCGGGGGAAATGGTGATCGACTCTTAATGGATACAAGTTTCAGCCAAGTCTGGTTTCCTTTGCACTATCCACAGAGGCTGGGAAGCTAGGGAGGAGATTGCTGAGCCTTTGGCTTTGATCTTTAAGTCATCTTTGTCTACAGGAATAGTGCCAGAAGACTGGAGGATAGCAAATGTTGTCCCCTTGTTCAAGAAGGGGAGTAGAGACAACCCCGGTAACTATAGACCAGTGAGCCTTACTTCTGTTGTGGGCAAAATCTTGGAAAGGTTTATAAGACATACTCTTATAGGTATGTCAGGAATAAGCGAATGACTAGGGAAAGAGTAGGACCAGTCAAGGACAGGGATGGGAAATTGTGTGTGGCGTCTGAAGAGATAGGCGAGATACTAAATGAATATTTTTCGTCAGTATTCACTCAGGATAAAGATAATGTTGTGGAGGAGATTGCTGAGACACAGGCTAATAGAATAGATGGCATTGAGGTACGTAGGGAAGAGGTGTTGGCAATTCTGGACAGGCTGAAAATAGATAAGTCCCCGGGTCCTGATGGGATTTATCCTAGGATTCTCTGGGAGGCCAGGGAAGAGATTGCTGGACCTTTGGCTTTGATTTTTATGTCATCATTGGCTACAGGAATAGTGCCAGAGGACTGGAGGACAGCAAATGTGGTCCCTTTGTTCAAAAAGGGGAGCAGAGACAACCCCGGCAACTATAGACCGGTGAGCCTCACGTCTGTAGTGGGTAAAGTCTTGGAGGGGATGATAAGAGACAAGATTTATAATCATCTAGATAGGAATAATATGATCAGGGATAGTCAGCATGGCTTTGTGAAGGGTAGGTCCATGCCTCACAAACCTTATCGAGTTCTTTGAGAAGGTGACTGAACAGGTAGACGAGGGTAGAGCAGTTGATGTGGTGTATATGGATTTCAGCAAAGCGTTTGATAAGGTTCCCCACGGTAGGCTATTGCAGAAAATACGGAGGCTGGGGATTGAGGGTGATTTAGAGACGTGGATCAGAAATTGGCTAGCTGAAAGAAGACAGAGGGTGGTGGTTGATGGGAAATGTTCAGAATGGAGTTCAGTTACAAGTGGAGTACCACAAGGATCTGTTCTGGGGCTGTTGCTGTTTGTCATTTTTATCAATGACCTAGAGGAAGGCGCAGAAGGGTGGGTGAGTAAATTTGCAGACGATACTAAAGTCGGTGGTGTTGTCGATAGTGTGGAAGGATGTAGCAGGTTACAGAGGGATATAGATAACCTGCAGAGCTGGGCTGAGAGGTGGCAAATGGAGTTTAATGTAGAGAAGTGTGAGGTGATTCACTTTGGAAGGAATAACAGGAATGCGGAATATTTGGCTAATGGTAAAGCTCTTGGAAGTGTGGATGAGCAGAGGGATCTAGGTGTCCATGTACATAGATCCCTGAAAGTTGCCACCCAGGTTGATAGGGTTGTGAAGAAGGCCTATGGAGTGTTGGCCTTTATTGGTAGAGGGATTGAGTTCCGGAGTCAGGTGGTCATGTTGCAGCTGTACAGAACTCTGGTACGGCCGCATTTGGAGTATTGCGTACAGTTCTGGTCACCGCATTATAGGAAGGACGTGGAGGCTTTGGAGCGGGTGCAGAGGAGATTTACCAGGATGTTGCCTGGTATGGAGGGAAAATCTTATGAGGAAAGGCTGATGGACTTGAGGTTGTTTTCATTGGAGAGAAGACGGTTAAGAGGAGACTTGATAGAGGCATACAAAATGATCAGGGGGTTGGATAGGGTGGACAGTGAGAGCCTTCTCCCGCGGATGGGAATGGCTGGCACGAGGGGACATAGCTTTAAACTGAGGGGTAATAGATATAGGACAGAGGTCAGAGGTAGGTTCTTTACGCAAAGAGTAGTGAGGCCGTGGAATGCCCTACCTGCAACAGTAGTGAACTCGCCAACATTGAGGGCATTTAAAAGGTTATTGGATAAACATATGGATGATAATGGCATAGTGTAGGTTAGATGGCTTTTGTTTCGGTGCAACATCGTGGGCCGAAGGGCCTGTACTGCGCTGTATCGTTCTATGTTCTATGTTCTAAGAGATAGGATGTATAATCATCTGGAAAGGAATAATTTGATTAGAGATAGTCAACACGGTTTTGTGAAGGGTAGGTCGTGCCTCACAAACCTTATTGAGTTCTTTGAGAAGGTGACCAAACAGGTGGATGAGGGTAAAGCAGTTGATGTGGTGTATATGGATTTCAGAAATGCATTTGATAAGGTTCCCCACGGTAGGCTACTGCAGAAAATACGGAGGCATTGGATTCAGGGTGATTTCGCAGTTTGGATCAGAAATTGGCTAGCTGGAAGAAGGCAAAGGGTGGTGGTTGATGGGAAATGTTCAGACTGGAGTCCAGTTACTAGTGGTGTACCACAAGGATCTGTTTTGGGGCCACGGCTGTTTGTCATTTTTATAAATGACCTGGAGGAGGGCATAGAAGGATGGGTGAGTAAATTTGCAGATGACACTAAAGTTGTGGACAGTGCGGAAGGATGTTACAAGTTACAGAAGGACATAGATAAGCTGCAGCGCTGGGCTGAGAGGTGGCAAATGGAGTTTAATGCAGAAAAGTGTGAGGTGATTCATTTTGGAAGGAATAACAGGAAGACAGAGCACTGGGCTAATGGTAAGATTCTTGGCAGTGTGGAAGAGCAGAGATATCTCGGTGTCCATGTACATAGATCCCTGAAAGTTGCCACCCAGATTGAGAGGGTTGTTAAGAAAGCGTACGGTGTGTTAGCTTTTATTGGTAGAGGGATTGAGTTTAGGAGCCATGAGGTCATGTTGCAGCTGTACAAAACTCTGGTGTGGCTGCATTTGGAGTATTGCGTGCAATTCTGGTCGCCGCATTATAGGAAGGATGTGGAAGCATTGGAAAGGGTGCAGAGGAGATTTACCAGAATGTTGCCTGGTATGGAGGGAAGATCTTATGAGGAAAGGCTGAGGGACTTGAGGCTGTTTTCGTTAGAGAGAAGAAGGTTAAGAGGTGACATAATTGAGGCATACAAGATGATCAGAGGATTGGATAGGGTGGACAGTGAGAGCCTTTTTCCTCGGATGGTGATGTCTAGCACGAGGGGACATAGCTTTAAATTGAGGGGAGATAGATATAAGACAGATGTGAGAGGTAGGTTCTTTACTCAGAGAGTAGTAAGGGCGTGAAATGCCCTGCCTGCAACAGTAGTGGACTCGCCAACACTAAGGGCATTCAAATAGTCATTGGATAGACATATGGACGATAAGGGAATAGTGTAAATGGACTTTAGAGTGGTTTCACAGGTTGGCGCAACATCGAGGGCCGAAGGGCCTGTACTGCGCTGTAATGTTCTATGTTCTAGAGGAGGTTCATAAGACCATAAGACATAGGAGTGGAAGTAAGGCCATTCGGCCCATCGAGTCCACTCCACCATTCAATCATGGCTGATTTCAACTCCATTTACCCGCTCTCTCTCCATAGCCCTTAATTCCTCGAGAAATCAAGAATTTATCAATTTCTGTGTTAAAGACACTCAACGTCCCGGCCTCCACCGCTCTCTGTGGCAATGAATTCCACAGACCCACCACTCTCTGGCTGAAGAAATTTCTCCTCACCTCTGTTCTAAAGTGACTCCCTTTTATTCTAAGGCTGTGCCCCCGGGTCCTAGTCTCCCCTGTTAATGGAAACAAGTTCCCTACATCCACCCTATCTAAGCCATTCATTATCTTGTAAGTTTCACAAGAATGATTCCTGGAATGAAGGACTTGTCGTATGAGGAACGATTGAAGACTCTGGGGCTGTACTCGTTGGAGTTTAGAAGAATGAGGGGGGATCTTATTGAAACTTACAGGATACTGCGAGGCCTGGATAGAGTGGACGTGGAGAGGATGTTTCCACTTGTAGGAAAAACTAGAACCCGAGGACACAATCTCAGACTAAAGGGACGATCCTTTAAAACAGAGATGAGGAGGAATTTCTTCAGCCAGAGGGTGGTGAATCTGTGGAACTCTTTGCCGCAGAAGGCTGTGGAGGCCGAATCACTGAGTGTCTTTAAGACAGAGATAGACAGGTTCTTGATTAATAAGGGGATCAGGGGTTATGGGGAGAAGGCAGGAGAATGGGGGTGAGAAAAATATCAGCCATGATTGAATGGCGGAGCAGACTCGATGGGCCGAGTGGCCTAATTCTGCTCCTATGTCTTATGGTCTTATAGGTTCGGCGGATTGGCCATGATAAATTGCCTCTTAATTTCCAAAAAGGTTCGGTGGGGTGACTTGGTTACGGGGATAGGGCGGAGGTGTGGGCTTAGGGTGCTTTTTCTAAGGGCCGGTGCAGACTCGATGGGCTGAATGGCCTCCTGCACTGTAAAGTCTGTGAACAGCAACGACTTGAGTTTGTACAGCGCTCTTAATGTGGGAAAACATCCCGAGGCACTTTACAGGGGCACAGTCACAGAAAGGCTGCCTGTTTGCAGTGATCGAGGCGATGAGGGGCAGAAAACCTCTTTCCTGTAAAATGGTCCATTTTTGCCTTGCAGACAGAGAAGGAACGACAGCAGCTTCTGCAGAGCTACCCGGCGCAGCCTTTCCTGGTGCCTGTGACTCACCCGCCCGAGTATCCAAATCCTCAGTTAATAGACCACCTCGCCAACTTCCCCTCCCCCTCCATATTCCAGGAGTCAAAACCCAAATTAAAGAAGGTTCTGAAGAAGACCCTGAATGAGAAGTATCGGATAAAGTACCTCAGACTGCGCAAAACCATCAAAGCCATGATTTTTGTGAGTATTTGCATTAATCTTCGAGCAGTAATTTTGAGTTGCCGGGTTATTGGCAGCAGGAGTACGCTCTTCTTACTTGTATTCATTATTTTATGTAAAGACGCATTTCATTGCGTTGTACTGCATATTCCGCCTGCTTCTCCAAATGAACAACTTGAATTGGGCCTCAGAGAGGGTGCAGAAGAGATTTACCAGAATGTTGCCTGGTATGGAGGGCATTAGCTATGAGGAGCGGTTGAATAAATTCGGTTTGTTCTCACAGGAACGAAGGAAGTTGAGGGGAGACCTGATAGAGATATACAAAATTATGAGGGGCATAGACAGAGTGAATAGTCAGAGGCTTTTCCCCGGGATAGAGGGGTCAATTACTAGGGAGCATAGGTTTAAGGTGCAAGGGGCAAGGTTTAGAGTAGATGTACGAGGCAAGTTTTTTACGCAGAGGGTAGTGGGTGCCTGGAACTCGCTACCGGAGGAGGTGGTGGAAGCAGGGACGATAGTGACATTTAAGGGGCATCTTGACAAATACATGAATAGGATGGGAATAGAGGGATACGGACCCAGGAAGTGTAGAAGATTGTAGTTTAGTCGGGCAGCATGGTCGGCACGGGCTTGGAGGGCCGAAGGGCCTGTTCCTGTGCTGTACATTTCTTTGTTCTTTGTTCAGCTTTGATCCGCTATCTGTGCATCAAGTCTCCTTGTGCGAAAAGGAGGCTTGTTGGCAGTATGGGACATATTTCAGGAACCGGGGTTAGGTTAGGATTCTTGGACAAAAACAGAAAATGCCAAACAATCTCATTGGTCTGACAGCACCTGCGGAGAAAGAATGGAGTTGACGTTTCGAGTCCTCGATCATAGAATCCCTACAGTGCAGAAGGAGGCAATTTGGCCCATCGAGTCTGCGCCGACCCGTTGAAAGAGCACTCCACCCAGACCCACTTAATAATCTTTATTGTCACAAGTAGGCTTACATTAACACTGCAATGACGTTACTGTGAAAAGCCCCTAGTCGCCACATTCCGGCGTCTGTTCGGGTACACAGACATTCAGAATGTCCAATTCACCTAACAGCACGTCTTTCGGGACTTGTGGGAGGAAACCGGAGCACCCGGAGGAAACCCACGCAGACACGGGGAGGACGTGCAGACTCCGCACAGACAGTGACCCAAGCCGGGAATCGAACCTGGGACCCTGGAGCTGTGAAGCAACAGTGCTAACCACTGTGCTATCCTGCCGCCCACCCTATTGCCATAACCACATCTAACCTTCACATCTTTGGATACTGAGGGGCAATTTATCATGGCCAATCCACCTAACCTGCACATCTTTGTACTGTGAGAGGAAACCGGAGCACCCGGAGGAAACCCACGCAGGCATGGGCAGCACGGTACCATTGTGGATAGCACAATTGCTTCACAGCTCCAGGGTCCCAGGTTCGATTCCGGCTTGGGTCACTATCTGTGCGGAGTCTGCACATCCTCCCCGTGTGTGCGTGGGTTTCCTCCGGGTGCTCCGATTTCCTCCCACAGTCCAAAGATGTGCAGGTTAGGTGGATTGGCCATGGTAAATTGCCCTTAGTGTCCAAAATTGCCCTTAGTGTTGGCTGGGGTTACTGAGTTATGGGGATAGGGTGGAGGTGTTTGACCTTGGATAGGGTGCTCTTTCCAAGAGCCAGTGCAGACTCGATGGGCCGAATGGCCTCCTTCTGCACTGTAAATTCTATGAAAAAAATGGAGACTCCGCCCAGACAGTGACCCAAGCCGGAATTGAACCCGGGTCCCTGGTACTGTGAGGCAGCCGTGCTAACTACTGTGCCGTCCTGCGTGGCTCTTTGTTCTTGACCCTTGCTATCTACTGAGATATTGTGCCAAATTTATGCCCTCTGAACTCCTCGGGAAGGGCAGAGCTTGTTATAAAATGGGCTGGTGATGCTGAACCTGACAACTGATTCACTGCAAAAGCTCCACATTGGGACAGTCACTGACATTCAGGCAAGCGTTTTAGCTGCTGATTTCTGGAGACTGTGTTGTTGCACATCCGGTGAGAGAATGTTATCGAGGTGGGTAAGGAACGAGCTGAGTTGCCTTGATCAGCCTCCGGGTGACTATGATAACTGTATGTTTCAGGAGAACGCGGCGCTCTGTGATGAAATTGCTTACATCGAGCAGAAATTCATCCGAACTAAAGAGGAAAGACGGTAAGGGGTACTTCCGCCTGATTCTATGTTTTAACTGCCTCTGACTCATTCTCTGGTGTGTGGACACGTTGAGGTAGAAGCTGCCGAGCTCCGTATTGAACCAAAATACATGCGAACAATTTGCAGTTTGCAATTAGCTGCAATCTTGTGGATGTTTTTGTCTAAAATGTTAAAGTACATTGGGTCGGATTCTCGGATTCAGCCGCACCACGTAATGGCCGGGCCTGTGGCCGGGCCTGTGGCCGGGCCTGTGGCCGGGCCTGTGGCCGGGCCTGTGGCCGGGCCTGTGGCCGGGCCTGTGGCCGGGCCTGTGGCCGGGCCTGTGGCCGGGCCTGTGGCCGCGCATGGCGACAACCTGCAGGGGTCGCCCCGTAAAACATGGCACCGGCCGTGTGCGGACCCGTTCTGGCGGATAGAGACCCCCCAGGACACCTCCTGGCCACCCCCCACCAGTCCCCCCAGCCCTCGCGGAAGCCCCCCCCCCCCCTCCCAGCCTGCAGCACGGTTCCCGCCCGACTGTGGCATCGCTGGACACAGTTCGCAGCTGTTGCGCCGGGCTCCCGCACGGCCTGGACCCAGAAGACAACCGTGCCACCGTGAACTCAGCCCATCGGGGGCAGAGCATTGGGGGAGGGCCTTCAGGTGACGTCCTGAGGCCGCCCAATGGCGAGCGCCGCGCGACACGATGACGCCGCGTCGGAGGGGACGGAACATGTGAAACCTGCGTCAAACAGGCGCCGCCCCAGATTTTGCCGTAAAAAGGGATTTTCCGCTCGATCGCCGAAGGTGAAATCACCGACAGGGAGCAGAGAATCTCGACCGTTACCTTCTTTAAACTGCAAAATTGTACTTAAAAGTTGCATTTATTAATTCATAAGACCATAAGACATAGGAGCGGAAGTAAGGCCATTCGGCCCATCGAGTCCACTCCACCATTCAATCATGGCTGATTTCAACTCCATTTACCCGCTCTCTCTCCATAGCCCTTAATTCCTCGAGAAATCAAGAATTTATCAACTTCTGTCTTGAAGACAACGTCCCGGCCTCCACCGCCCTCTGTGGCAATGAATTCCACAGACCCACAACTCTCTGGCTGAAGAAACTTCTCCTCATCTCTAAAGTGACTCCCTTTTATTCTAAGGCTGTGCCCCCGGGTCCTAGTCTCCCCTGCTAATGGAAACAACTTCCCTACATCCACCCTATCTCAGCCATTCATTATCTTGTAAGTTTCTATTAGATCTCCCCTCAACCTCCTAAACTCCAATGAATATAATCCCAGGATCCTCAGACGTTCATCGTATGTTAGGCCTACCATTCCTGGGATCATCCGTGTGAATCTCCGCTGGACTTCATCAGAGTATTCATACAGGAAGCTGCAAATCTGATTAAAATATTAAACAGCTGAATATTGAAATATTCAATAGTTATAAATCTGATTTTGAATATTCATATCGGAAGCTGCAATTCTGATTAAACAAATAGATTTTTCAAATGAGCCGGATTTGTAATTTTCCATTTTTTTTCCTCCTCTGTTGCACAATCTCGTTCAATTGCTGATGGATAAGACGGATGTTTCTCACCATGATGTTGTCCATCTCTCTTTAATTGCACCTTAGGTTCCTATTAAAGAGGCTATTGCAGCACCAGAACGTAACTGAAGGGATTGAGCTTGCAGGACCCACCAGCACTGCGCTTACCCCTCCCGCGTACAGTGTCCCAGGAGGAACCAAGCAAGTGACGGCAGCCTCGAACCTCCCCACAACGCCTGTCACCAGTACATCTGGGGAGGAGGCGGTGGGGAAAAAGTCAAAGAAAGACAAAAGAGACAAAGGAAAGGATAATGGCATAGATGATGGTAAGCTTTTGGGTTTGCTGTACGCACTGCGGGAGTGACGCACAATGGTGCCCCGATAAGCTGATGTCAGAAAGCAGACCTTGTGTTTACTGTAACTGCTGCTGACTGTGCAATTGTTAACATCCCAGGAGTCAGATCATTTAACCTCATCGAGCCCGGAGTACAGGTTCCTTTTAGCAGCTCTTTCACAAAATCAAATCAACTGTTTTGCCTGTCTAACCGCTGATCTGCACACCCTGCTAATACTAGAGGAGGAACAGACACAGAAGGAGAGTTGCTGGTTCAGGTGTAGGCCCTGGCAGCATGTCGAGACTGCAAAGTGAGAGGTGCCCAGTTGGTGTAAATGGCGGGGGTTGGGGGGGGTGGGGCTTCAAAGGCAGCAATTGTGGAGGGGAAGGATGGTAAGATCAGCGAGAGATGGCTTTAAATCAACCGTACAATAAACCCCTGATGGATTCAGAGAGTCCCTACGCATTCGCTCAGCTGCTGATTGCTTCTGGAGGTTTCCACCATTCCCCAGTCTCTGCTCTGTGCCAGAGGCCAGGGCCCTGCTATTGGGGATAATGGAGATTCCGTTCTTGAAAGCAATTCTGCAGTGGCCTCGCATCAGAGTTAGAAATGGGGGCGGCACAGTGGTTAGCACTGCTGCCTCACAGCGCCAGGGACCCGGGTTCAATTCCGGCCTCGGGTGACTGTGCGGAGTCTGCCCGTTCTCCCAGTGTGTGCGTGGGTTTCCTCCGGGTGCTCCGATTTCCTCCCACAGTCCAAAGATGTGCAGGTTAGGCGGATTGGCCGTGATAAATTGCCCTTAGTGTCCAGGAATGTGCAGGTTAGGTGGGGTTACGGGGATCGGGCGGGACGCTCTTTCAGAGGATCGGTGCAGACTCGATGGGCCGATTGGCCCCCTTCTGCACTGCAGGGATTGTATGGGTTGTGTGGGAAACATATTTTGATCAAGTACAGAAGCAGGTGAAAGGAGTGGGGATGGGATTGTGGGGGGGGGGGGGGTCAGAAAAGGGCAAAGGGGAGGTGTGTGGTAGACTGGAAGGGAGGAGAGATTAGATGACAAAATGGATGCTGGTACAAGACAAAAGGAGATGGTGAAGAAATCAAAGATGTGTCTGAAGGAGGCGTAAACGGGAACGATGCGATCATCACCAACAGAAAAATGGCAGTGGTGGTGACAATCTGAAGTTGTTGAACTCCGTACTGAGCCTGGAAAGTTGCAAAGTTCCTGATCAGATGGTCCTCGTTTTCGTTGAACGTCATTGAAACAGTGAAGGAAACTGAGAGCAAGAAGGGAGGCAGAGAATGAAAATGGAAAGTAACGGACCAGAAGCTTGTGGACTGATGGGAGTTGTGCAGCAGGAGATGAGCCAGTCTGTCCTTTCCCCCGTGTAGAAGTCAACAGTGAAATCAAATCATCAGTTCATCTGGAAGCTTCGTTTGGAGCCCTGGGAAGGGAGCAGATAGAAGGTGAATGCATCTCCTGTGTTTGATGTAAAGGTGCTGTGGGTAGGGGGGAGGGTGTTGAGAAGGAGCCCAGGGTGATGTGGGAGGAAGAGTCAGTGTGGAATGCTGGCAGTGGGGGGGCGATGGAGCCTTTGTTGGTGCATTCCCACAGGAGGTGATGGAAGGGTCGGGCCCGAGGGATTGAATGCAGAGTCTGGTGAGGTGGCAAGGACGGACAAACTCTTTACCCACTCTGGGAGAGATGGGATAGGATGTGAGAAATGGGATTGACACGGTCAACAGCACTATCAAACAAGGGGAGGAGAACAATCCTTCGTTGAAGAAAAAAGGCAACGTGTTGGAAGCCGTGTTGAGGAAGGTTTCATCGTCAGAACAAATCAACGAAGGAGAAGCTGTAAGAACGGATTAGAGTCCTTCCAGGGAAGGGGCGGAGGGGCTAGAATGGAATAGAGTCCTTCCAGGAAAGGGGCGGACGGTCTGGAATAGAATAGAGTCCTTCCCGGAAAGGAGCAGAGAGTGAGGAATGGAATGAGTCCTTCCAGGAAAGGAGCGGAGAGAGAGGAATGGAATAGAGTCCTTCCTGGAAAGGAGCAGAGAGTGAGGAATGGAATAGAGTCCTTCCAGGAAAGGGATGGAGAGTGAGTAATGAAATAGAGTCCTTCCAGGAAAGGGATGGAGTGTGAGGAATGGAAGAGAGTCCTTCCAGGAAAGGAGCAGAGAGTGAGGAATGGAGAGTCCTTCCAGGAAAGGAGCGGAGAGAGAGGAATGGAATAGAGTCCTTCCAGGAAAGGAGCAGAGAGAGAGGAATGGAATAGAGTCCTTCCAGGAAAGGAGCAGAGAGTGAGGAATGGAGAGTCCTTCCAGGAAAGGAGCGGAGAGAGAGGAATGGAATAGAGTCCTTCCAGGAAAGGAGCAGAGAGTGAGGAATGGAGAGTCCTTCCAGGAAAGGGATGGAGAGTGAGGAATGGAATAGAGTCCTTCCAGGAAAGGAGCAGAGAGTGAGGAATGGAATAGATTCTTTCCAGGAAAGGAGCGGAGAGAGAGGAATGGAATAGAGTCCTTCTAGGAAAGGGATGGAGTGTGAGGAATGGAATAGAGTCCTTCCAGGAAAGGAGCGGAGAGAGAGGAATGGAATAGAGTCCTTCCAGGAAAGGGATGGAGTGTGAGGAATGGAATAGAGTCCTTCTAGGAAAGGAGCGGAGAGAGAGGAATGGAATAGAGTCCTTCCAGGAAAGGGATGGAGAGTGAGGAATGGAATAGAGTCCTAGGAAAGGAGCGGAGAGTGAGGAATGGAATAGAGTCCTTCCTGGAAAGGGATGGAGAGTGAGGAATGGAATAGAGTCCTTCCAGGAAAGGGATGGAGTGTGAGGAATGGAATAGAGTCCTTCTAGGAAAGGAGCGGAGAGAGAGGAATGGAATAGAGTCCTTCCAGGAAAGGAGCAGAGAGAGAGGAATGGAATAGAGTCCTTCCAGGAAAGTAGCAGAGAGTGAGGAATGGAGAGTCCTTCCAGGAAAGGAGCGGAGAGAGAGGAATGGAATAGAGTCCTTCCAGGAAAGGAGCAGAGAGTGAGGAATGGAGAGTCCTTCCAGGAAAGGGATGGAGAGTGAGGAATGGAATAGAGTCCTTCCAGGAAAGGAGCAGAGAGTGAGGAATGGAGAGTCCTTCCAGGAAAGGGATGGAGAGTGAGGAATGGAGAGTCCTTCCAGGAAAGGAGCAGAGAGTGAGGAATGGAGAGTCCTTCCAGGAAAGGGATGGAGAGTGAGGAATGGAATAGAGTCCTTCCAGGAAAGGAGCAGAGAGTGAGGAATGGAGAGTCCTTCCAGGAAAGGGATGGAGAGTGAGGAATGGAATAGAGTCCTTCCAGGAAAGGAGCAGAGAGTGAGGAATGGAATAGAGTCCTTCCAGGAAAGGAGCAGAGAGTGAGGAATGGAGAGTCCTTCCAGGAAAGGGATGGAGAGTGAGGAATGGAATAGAGTCCTTCCAGGAAAGGAGCAGAGAGTGAGGAATGGAATAGAGTCCTTCCAGGAAAGGGATGGAGTGTGAGGAATGGAATAGAGTCCTTCCAGGAAAGGAGCAGAGAGAGAGGAATGGAATAGAGTCCTTCTAGGAAAGGGATGGAGTGTGAGGAATGGAATAGAGTCCTTCCAGGAAAGGAGCAGAGAGTGAGGAATGGAATAGAGTCCTTCTAGGAAAGGGATGGAGTGTGAGGAATGGAATAGAGTCCTTCCAGGAAAGGAGCAGAGAGTGAGGAATGGAATAGAGTCCTTCCAGGAAAGGGATGGAGTGTGAGGAATGGAATAGAGTCCTTCTAGGAAAGGAGCGGAGAGAGAGGAATGGAATAGAGTCCTTCCAGGAAAGGGATGGAGAGTGAGGAATGGAATAGAGTCCTTCTAGGAAAGGAGCGGAGAGAGAGGAATGGAATAGAGTCCTTCCAGGAAAGGGATGGAGAGTGAGGAATGGAATAGAGTCCTTCCAGGAAAGGGATGGAGTGTGAGGAATGGAATAGAGACAAAGAACAAAGAAATGTACAGCACAGGAACAGGCCCTTCAGCCCTCCAAGCCCATGCCGACCATGCTGCCCGACTAAAATACAATCTTCTACACTTCCTGGGTCCGTATCCCTCTATTACCATCCTATTCATGTATTTGTCAAGATGCCCCTTAAATGTCACTATCGTCCCTGCTTCCACCACCACCTCCGGCAGCGAGTTCCAGGCACCCACTACCCTCTGCGTAAAAAACTTGCCTCGTACATCTACTCTAAACCTTGCCCCTCGCACCTTAAACCTATGCCCCCTAGTAATTGACCCCTCTACCTGGGGAAAAGCCTCTGACTATCCACTCTGTCTATGCCCCTCATAATTTTGTAGACCTATCAGGTCACCCCTCAACCTCCGTCGTTCCAGTGAGAACAAACCGAGTTTATTCAACCGCTCCTCATAGCTAATGCCCTCCATACCAGGCAACATCCTGGTAAATCTCTTCTGCACCCTCTCTAAAGCCTCCACATCCTTTTGGTAGTGTGGCGACCAGAATTGAACACTATACTCCAAGTGTGACCTAACTAAGGTTCTATACAGCTGCAACATGACTTGCCAATTCTTATACTCAATGCCCCGGCCAATGAAGGCAAGCATGCCGTATGCCTTCTTGACTACCTTCTCCACCTGTGTTGCCCCTTTCAGTGACCTGTGGACCTGTACTCCTAGATCTCTCTGACTTTCAATACTCTTGAGGGTTCTACCATTCACTGTATATTCCCTACCTGCATTAGACCTTCCAAAATGCATTACCTCACATTTGTCCGGATTAAACTCCATCTGCCACCTCTCCGCCCAGGTCTCCAAACGATCTAAATCATGTTGTATCCTCTGACAGTCCTCATCGCTATCCGCAATTCATCAGACCAGTTACATTTTCCTACAAATCACTGAGATATACTATAAACAGCAAAGGTCCCAGCACTGATCCCTGCGGAACACCACTAGTCACAGCCCTCCAATTAGAAAAGCATCCTTCCATTGCTACTCTCTGCCTTCTATGACCTAGCCAGTTCTGTATCCACCTTGCCAGCTCACCCCTGATTCCGTGTGACTTCACCTTTTGTACTAGTCTACCATGAGGGACCTTGTGAAAGGCCTTTCTGAAGTCCATATAGACAACATCCACTGCCCTACCTGCATCAATCATCTTAGTGACCTCCTCGAAAAACTCTATCAAGTTAGTGAGACACGACCTCCCCTTCACAAAACCGTGCTGCCTCTCACTAATACGTCCATTTGCTTCCAAATGGGAGTAGATCCTGTCTTGAAGAATTCTCTCCAGTAATTTACCTACCACTGACGTAAGGCTCACCGGCCTGTAGTTCCTTGGATTATCCTTGCTACCCTTCTTAAACAGAGGAACAACATTGGCTATTCTTCAGTCCTCCGGGACATCACCTGAAGACAGTGAGGATCCAAAGATTTCTGTCAAGGCCTCAGCAATTTCCTCTCCAGCCTCCTTCAGTATTCTGGGGTAGATCCCATCAGGCCCTGGGGACTTATCTACCTTAATATTTTTCAAGACGCCCAACACCTCGTCTTTTTGGATCACAATGTGACCCAGGCTATGTACACACCCTTTTCCAGACTCAACATCTACCAATTTCTTCTCTTTGGTGAATACTGATGCAAAGTATTCATTTAGTACCTCGCCCATTTCCTCTGGCTCCACACATAGATTCCCTTGCCTATCCTTCAGTGGGCCAACCCTTTCCCTGGTCACCCTCTTGCTTTTTATGTACGTGTAAAAAACCTTGGGATTTTCCTTAACCCTATTTGCCAATGACTTTTCGTGACCCCTTCTAGCCCTCCTGACTCCTTGCTTAAGTTCCTTCCTACTTTCCTTATATTCCACACAGGCTCCGTCTGTTCCCAGCCAGTGTAGAGGGAGCTTTACTCTGTATCTAACCCCGTGCTGTACCTGTCCTGGTAGTGTTTGATGGGGACAATGTGGAGGGAGCTTTACTCTGCATCTAACCCCATGGTGTACCTCTCCTGGGAGTGTTTGATGGGGACAATGTGGAGGGAGCTTTACTCTGTATCTAACCCCATGGTGTACCTCTCCTGGGAGTGTTTGAAGGGGACAGTGTGGAGGGAGCTTTACTCTGTATATCACCCCGTGCTGTATCTGTCCTGGGACTGTTTGATGGGGACAGCGTAGAGGGAGCTTTACTCTGTATCTAACCCCGTGCTGTACCTGTGCTGGGAGAGTTTGATGAGGACAGTGTAGAGGGAGCTTTACTCTGTATCTAACCATACGCTGTACCTGTCCTTGGAGTGTTTGATGGGGACAGTGTCGAGGGAGCTTTGCTCTGTATCTAACCCCGTGCTGTACCTGCCCTGGGAGTGATTGATGGAGACAGTGTAGAGGGAGCTTTACTCTGTATCTCACCCCGTGCTGTACCTGTCCTGGGAGTGTTTGACGAGGACAGTGTAGAGGGAGCTTTACTCTATCTAACCCCGTGCTGTACCTGTCCTGGGAGTGTTTGATGAGGACAGTGTAGAGTGAGCTTTACTCTGAATCTAACCCGTGCTGTACCTGTCCTGGGAGTGTTTGATGGGGACAGTGTAGAGGGAGCTTTACTCTGTATCTAACCCCGTGCTGTACCTGTGCTGGGAGTGTTTGATGAGGACAGTGTAGACAGAGCTTTACTCTGTATCTAACCCCGTGCTGTACCTTCCCTGGGAGTGTTTGATGAGGACAGTGTAGAGGGAGCTTTACTCTGTATCTAACCACACGCTGTACCTGTCCTGGGAGTGTTTGATGGGGACAGTGTCGAGGGAGCTTTGCTCTGTATCTAACCCCGTGCTGTACCTGCCGTGGGAGTGATTGATGGCGACAGTGTAGAGGGAGCTTTACTCTGTATCTCACCCCGTGCTGTACCTGTCCTGGGAGTGTTTGACGAGGACAGTGTAGAGGGAGCTTTACTCTATCTAACCCCGTGCTGTACCTGTCCTGGGAGTGTTTGATGAGGACAGTGTAGAGTGAGCTTTACTCTGTATCTAACCCCATGCTGTACCTGTCCTGTGAGTGTTTGATGGGGACAGTGTGGAGGGAGCTTTACTCTGTATCTAACCCCGTGCTGTACCTATCCTGGGAGTGTTTGATGAGGAATTGTGTGGCTGGCATAGGAAAGTAACCCATTTTTTGCTCCTTCACAACCACAAAACTCCATGAAAAAAAGTTGGTAAAGTAATGTTTATTGACCAACGCTGTGTAAATGGTTTGCGTGGGGAATGATTGGTTTATTAAATAGCTTTAGCACTCGGGGTTTATAGCCGCATAGTTTAGCCAGAATCGTTCGGCACGGACATTGGTGCCCCCACGCACTCAATCATTGGTAATCGATCTGGACTTGCCCATGGTCACAAGTTATTACTCAGTCAGTGCCTGGGATTGCCGCCATTATGAGTGACTGTGTCATTGGCAGCTCCTTTTTGAATGTAGCAGATAGTTATTCAAATCCACAACGACTTTGGATGGTGCTGAAGTTGCTGTTGGAATCAGAGAGTTGGTGTCTAACTTTCACAAAGCTCAGGTTGTGGCAGTGAGCTCCTGTAGCTGGCAATCCGTCTGAGAAAAGAAATAACTGTATACAAAAGTATAATTTAAAAAATACACAATTTAATATATAGATTGTAAACCATTTATTATTCTCCTTCTAACGAAGAATTAACCTGGTTTAACATCTACTTCAAATATATGCATTCTATATTGCTGTTATTTATTCATGTGTTAACCTATTGTTCAATAAATTCAATTGGCATTTAAAGCCACAAACCAGGTCTGGTGTGATGATATTCTGCCAATTCTTGGATAGGTTCTGTAGCTGACGAAATCTAAAGGGCTGTTATTCCCGTCGCATCCTTAAAACCTGCCTGACGCTCTCAGTTTGTGGCGATATCTTCAAGGCTGTACTGAGTTGCAACTCCTCTGTGTGAGCAACTCTGAGAGCTGAAATGCCCAGATGATGAAATGTCTTCTGGGTCTTACGCAATATTTCAGAGACCTTGAGGTTATTACGGGAAGCAAGAAACCA
Source organism: Scyliorhinus torazame (assembly GCF_047496885.1). NCBI lineage: Eukaryota > Metazoa > Chordata > Chondrichthyes > Carcharhiniformes > Scyliorhinidae > Scyliorhinus > Scyliorhinus torazame. Next base: position 41,123,208 of record NC_092734.1, on the reverse strand, counting down.
CAGATACGTCTCGATCGCCTCCAGCTCCTCACATATGACGGAGGTTCTGGTTTCCTCTGGCCAAGCCATCACTAATGGCCAGCCCAACTTGGAGAATCCAACCCGCGCTGGAACTCTGAAGTGTCGTCAGCCGGCCCTTTGTCCTCCATCTGTGGATATCAACCACAATCCAGAGACACTCCATGAAAGGATAAAAGCAACATCCCGGGGGTTACCATTGACCAGACACTGAACTGGACTAGCCATAGGGGCGGCACGGTAGCACAGTGGTTAGCACTGTCGCTTCAACGGCTCCAGGGTCCCAGGTTCGATTCCCCGCTGGGTCACTGTCAGTGCGGAGTCTGCACGTTCTCCCCGTGTCTGCGTGGGTTTCCTCCGGGTGCTCCGGTTTCCTCCCACAGTCCAACATGTGCAGGTTAGGTGGATTGGCCGTGATAAATTGCCCCGCTTGATTAACACCCCATCCACAAACACTCACTCTCTCCACCCCGAACGCACGGTGACAGCCGTGTGTACCATCTACAAGATGCACTGCAGTAACTCACCAAGGTTCCTCAGACAGCACCTTCCAAACCTACAGCCACGACCACCTAGAAGGACAAGAGCAGCAGATACCTGGGAACCCCACCACCTGGAGGTTCCTCTCCCAGTCACTCCCCATCCTGACTGGGAAATATATCGGCCGTTCCTTCACTGTCGCTGGGGTAACATCCTGGAAATCCCTCCCTCACAGCACAGTGGGTGTACCTCCATGGACGGCAGCTCAAGAAGGCAGCTCACCATCACCTTCTCCAGGGCAATTCGGGATGGACAACAAATGTTGGCCTAGCCAGCGAAGCCCACATACCGCAAAAAATATTTTTAAAAAAAGTCCCCTTGACAATGCCACCTCCTGGTTGCAATGTGCCGCTCCTTTCACACATACTCATGGTGGTTACGTTCTCAATCTGGCACCAAGGCTGTCACGTCTTTCAACAGTGGCCAACACGATTAAGCCTGTTCTTCCAGGATGTGGCTGGATTCTGTTGGAGCTCGCTTCCTAAAGCAGTACTCCACATTACGATAGACGCCACAAATACACCCTCTGCTACCTGCCGTTGAAGATCGAAAAAGAGCACTGTACATCTGATTGGCTGGTGGGTGGGGTGGGTTGTGTGGGTGTAAGAGGCTGCCGATACAGATGGAGGAATGGGCACATGTCTGAAAGTGGACTCTCGCGATTGTGACACCTTACGACGTATAAGCAGGGTAGCAGCTGGCAAAGAGATTCACCTGTTGGCACCTTGCATTGTGACGCCAGCCGTTTACAGCTCATCATGAAGAGGAGGAGACCGGTGGGATCATGGCCGATCCCTATCCACTTTGGTTACATCGTGTGGGAAGCTATGTTGAAAAGGATGCTGAGGTCCCCGGTGTTTACAATTTACAGAAATGATTTGGACTCAGAAATTGCAAATATAACATCAAATTAGTGTATCAGCTGACTGCACTAAACTGGAAATTAGTGAATACAGAGGAAGAATGTGCCAGGAAGAAAATGAAGAAACAGAATTGATGTGTAATTGCTAAATTAACATTTCTAGAGGGATAGAATTAAACTGGAAAGGTTATCCTAATAGGACTAGAAGCTTGATTAGATCCCACTTAGAATGCTGTGATTATTTCTGTTTTCCATTTTATAGAAAGTATATAGAGATACTGGAGAAGGTGCAAAAATATTTACTGGAATGATTCCTGAACTGATTGTTGGCCTTCATAGCGAGAGGATTGGAGTACAGGAGCGGGGGTGTCTTGCTGCAATTACACAGGGCCTTGGTGAGGCCACACCTGGAATATTGTGGGCAGTTTTGGTCTCCTTATCTGGGGGAGGATGTTCTTGCGATGGAGGGAGTGCAGCAGACGTTTACCAGGATGATTCCTGGGATGGCGGGACTGATGTATGAGGAGAGATTGACTCGGTTAGGATTGTATTTTCTGGAGTTCAGAAGAATGAGGAGGGAGATCCCATAGAAACTGAGAAAATTCTACCAGGACTGGACAGGGTGGATGCAGGAAGGATGTTCCCGATGGTGGGTGTGTCCAGAACCAGGGGTCACAGTCTGAGGATACGGGGTTGACCATTTAGGACAGAGATGAGGAGGAATTTCTTCACCCAGAGAGGGGTCGGCCTGTGGAATTTGTTACCACAGGAGGTAGTTGAGTCCAAAACATTGTATGGTTTCAGGAAGCAGTTAGATATAGTCCTAAAGGTGAAGGGGATCACAGGATATGGGGGGGAAAGCAGGATTAGGCTATTGAGTTGGATGATCAGCCATGATCATAATGAATGGGGGAGTAGGCTCGTAGGGCCGAATGGCCTCCTCCTGTTCCTGTTTTCCATGTGTCGATAAAAGGTTAAGAAAGCTGGCGTTCCTCCCTAGCAAAGAGAAGTTTTGAGGGGTGACCAGATAGAAGCCGTCACGATTGCCAAAGTGAGTACGTTAGACGTACAGAAGGTGCTCCCACAATAGGGTAAGACCAAACTAAGAGCCACATAGAAAATCGTCACTCAGAAATCCAAGAGGAAATTGACTAGAAACGTCTTTGCCGGGAGAGTGGCGAGGGTGTAAAACATGCTACCACAGCGGTTATAGCGATGGGCACGAGGGAAGCTGCACAAACGCTTCGAATCATCGAACTTTTACATTCCCCGGCAAAGACGCTTCGAGTGAATTTCCGGTTGGATTTATGAGTGACTATTTTCTATGTGGCTCTTAGTGCAGAAAGAGGCCAATCGGCCCATCGAGTCTGCACCAGTTCTTGGAAAGACAACCCTACCTAGGTTGTATCCCCCACCCTGTAACCTCACCCGAAGGGTGTTCAACCCATCCAACAAAAACACCCTGCCTTTTTGTTTATAAATTTAGAGTACCCAATTATTTTTTTCCCCCAATTTATCATGGCCAATCCACCTAGCCTGCACATCTTTGGGTTGTGCGGGTGAAACCCACGCAGACACGGAGAGAACGTGCAAACTCCACACGGACAGTGATCCAGGGCCGGGGTTCGAACCCGTGTCCTCAGCGCCGCAGTCCCAGTGCTATCCACTGCGCCACATACCGCCCTTGGAGCACCCTACCTTAGCCCTCACCTCTACCCTGGCCCCGTAACCCCTCCTAACCTTTTTTGGACACTAAAGGGCAATTTACCATGGCCAATCCACCTAACCTGCACATCTTTGGACTGTGGGAGGAAACCGGAGCACCCGGAGGAAACCCACGCACACACGGGGAGACCGTGCAGACTCCGCGCAGACAGTGACCCAAGCCGGGAATCGAACCTGGGACCCTGGAGCTGTCAATCAACTGTGCTAACCACTGTGCTGTCTTGCTGCCCCGAGGGAGGTATGAATAGAAAGCGGAATAGGAACATGTTGATGGGGTGAGGTGATAGGCTGTGTGGAGATTCATGTGGAGCAGAAACATTAGCACGGAGTGCTAATATTTTGTAATACTCAGTACCCCTTCCTGAAACCCGTTTTGAAATTTTCATTTCATCCCCTCCGAGCCTCAGCATCTTTTTAAAGGAGCGAGTTCAGTTTCCAATACCCTTCGTGTGAGGAAAGATCATCCTTGAACACTCTGCCGCTAATTTCAAGGCTTTGTCCCCTTGTTCCGGACTCTACCACCTGCAGAAATAATTTCTCTCTGCTGACACTATCAAATCCTTTCATTACTTTAAAACCCAGTTGTAATAATCAAGCAAACACAAGCCTGCAACCTGCCACCATGATTGAACTCTATTGCCTAATTTAAGTCTACGTAGTCCCTGATGATCCTTTGAGGGGGAGAGGTGACGGGCGGTGATTTAACCTGAGGATCACCACACCGCAGGCGAGGGCACGGTTGAGGTAATCCCAATAACTTCAGGCGGTACGGCAATTGAACCCGCGCTGTTGGCCTTGCTTTGTATCAGAAGCTAGCTGTCCAGCCCACTGAGCTAAACCCCTCCCCCCTTATCATTCCTGTGAATGTGGCCGTACCTCTCTGAGGTTGCGATATCCTTCCAGAGAATGTGGTGCCCAGAACTGACTGCAGGATCCCACGAGGGACCGGACCAGAGTCCTGTACGGCTCTAATCTAACATCCACCTCTTTACCTGCAGATGAAGGTCAGTGTTCCATTAGCTGTTTTAAGTTTTTGTTTTGTACCTGTCCACCAGTTTGAAGTGATTTTTGCAGACTGACATCGAAACCTCCCTGCTCCTCCACAGTTCCTAGTTTTTCACCATTTGGAAGGTGATCTATTTTAGGTTCCCAGGGGATGATCTCTTATTTTCCCACATTGAATTCCGTTGGTCTTAGTTTTGCCCGCTCACTAAATCCATCAGTTTATTTTGTAACTTTCTGCTCCACTCTACACTATTTACTCTGCCTCCTAACTTAGAGTCATCAGCAAGCAGCTCTCTTTTCCTTTATCTAAGTTATCGCTAAATACAGTGAGCAGCAGAGGCCCCTGGCCACATCCGAGCAATTGGAGCACGTGCTCATTATAGAACATAGAACATAGAAAATACAGCACAGAACAGGCCCTTCGGCCCACGATGTTGTGCCGAACCTTTGTCCTAGATTAATCCCTTCTCTCGACCTGCCTCCTCACAATTACCTCCCAACGTCAGAAGGTTGCTTCCGTTCCCATGGACTCTCACTTTGCTAACAGTCCCCCATGTGGAACCTTATCGAATGTTTTCTGGAAGTCCATATCAAGAATATGCATTGACATTTCCTTATCCACCACGCTCGTGGCCTCAAATCGAGGTTTGTTAGACGTGACTTGCCCGTAATCAATCCATGCTGGTTTCCCTAATCAGCTCACCCACCCCCGTGGGCCAACTATTGGCGAATGATCCACCCTGGCAAAGTGCCACTGCCCGACAAAAAAAAGGTGCCCCTTCCCATGGCACAAAGTAGCTGTGGAGCAAATGCCAATTGGAATGGACCGTCTCCAGAAGGAGAACTGGGTAATCGGGCCCTTTCGTGGAAGTTGAGCACATCTCCTGCTCCCTCAACATCAATATCACTTCAAGCCAGCCGAGGGGCTTCCAGGACCTGATGGTCTGAGTCTGAGCTAGAAGGAGAGGCTGGATAGACTGGGGCTTTTTTCCCTGGAGCGGAGGAGGCTTAGGGGTGATCTTATAGAGGTCTATAAAATAATGAGGGGCATAGATAAGGTCGATAGTCAACATCTTTTCCCAAAGGTAGAGGAGTCTAGAACTAGAGGGCAGAGGTTTAAGGTGAGAGGGGAGAGATTCAGAAGAGACCAGAGGGGCAATTTCTTCACACACAGGGTGGTGGTGAGCGTCTGGAACGAGCTGCCAGAGGTAGTAGTAGAGGTGGGTACAACTTTGTCCTTTAAAAAGCAGTTAGACAGTTACATGGGCAGGGTGGGTATAGAGGGATATGGGCCAAATGTGGGCAAGTGGGACTAGCTTAGTGATAGAAACTGGGCGGCATGGACCAGCTGGGCCGAAGGGCCTGTTTCCGTGCTGTAAACATCTCGGACTATGAGCCTTTCTTCAATGGAACTGGCCTCTTTCCAGCATCGTACTCACAACTGCCCAACCGCACAGCATCCTTCCCCATCCACTGACAAACTTTTGAGTAGAATTAAACCCATGGCTCATAGCCATTTTGACCGGCTTATGGCCAATAACCCCAAGGGGCCTCACTGCAGAAGCTGTCTCTGGGCAGTGTTCCCTGGACAGAGATCTGGACAGGGAGCAGCTTTTCTGTGTTAGCTTCAAATCCCGCTCTGAATATCAAAGGGGATGGTTTCACATTTTGTGCTTTATGTCTGTAGTTTGGTTGAAATGCTAACGTGCAATTAATTCTAGGTCTGAAAAAGGTATCAAAGAAGAAGCGAAATCGAGACAGGAGCTCCCGGAAACTGGTTCAACCCATTCCCCTGGACTCCTGTGGGAGGCCCATCTTTCCGATTGTCCTCGGAGGACTGACCGTTTACAGTTTAGGAGAGGTTTGCATTATTATTCGCTTTGATTCTAAGGGAAACATCTCCATTGTTGGATTGCCCTCGGTTTTGTGGTAGCAACTTTAAACACTCGACAATCAGCTGCCCATCTTATTCTGGGAGGTCACATTGCTGGTTTGTGCGCAATGTAGGTAACCCCATGCTGTCCCTTAGCTGGAAATGTTTGGGACAAGGTAGAGACGGCAGTATTCGGTATCTAACCTCGTGCTGGTGGGGCAGCGGTGACACGATGGTACAGTCAGTGGAGTAGAGAGAAGCAGGGGACCTGGGTTTGAATCCCACCACAGCAGGTAGCACAATCTGAATCCAATAACATCCAGCATTAAAAGTCTAATGACCATGGAACCATTAACGCTAGTTCACCAAGGAAATCTGCCATCCTCACCCGGTCTGGCCTACATGTGACTCCAGACCCTCAGCAATACGGTTGACTCTTAACGACCCTCCGAATCGGCTGAGTGAACTGGTCAGTTCAAGGGCATTTTGGGATGGGTATGAAATGTTGGGCCTTGCCAGAGACACATGCTTCCCATGAACGGATTAAAAAACCTGTCCTGGAATCATGCAGAGTGAACTTTACACCAAACATTTACTCTGTATCTAACCCCGTGCTGTACCTGTCCTGGGAGTGTTTGATGGGGACAGAGTAGAGGGAGCTTTACTCTGTATCTAACCCCGTGCTGTACCTGTCCTGGGAGTGTTTGATGGGGGCAGTGTAGAGGGAGCTTTACTCTGTATCTAACCCCATGCTGTACCTGTCTGGGAGTGTTTGATGGGGACAGTGTAGAGGGAGCTTTACTCTGTATCTAACCCCGTGCTGTACCTGTCCAGGGAGTGTTTGATGGGGACAGTGTAGAGGGAGCTTTACTCTGTATCTAACCCCGTGCTGTACCTGCCCTGGGAGTGTTTGATGGGGACAGTGTAGAGGGAGCTTTACTCTGTATCTAACCCCGTGCTGTATCTGTCCTGGGAGTGTTTGATGGGGACAGTGTAGAGGGAGCTTAACTCTGTATCTAACCCCGTGCTGTACTTGTCCTGGGAGTGTTTGATGGGGACAGTGTAGAGGGAGCTTTACTCTGTATCTAACCCCGTGCTGTATCTGTCCTGGGAGTGTTTGATGGGGACAGTGTAGAGGGAGCTTTACTCTGTATCTAACCCCGTGCTGTACTTGTCCTGGGAGTGTTTGATGGGGGCAGTGTAGAGGGAGCTTTACTCTGTATCTAACACCGTGCTGTACCTGTCCTGGGAGTGTTTGATGGGGACAGTGTAGAGGGAGCTTTACTCTGTATCTAACCCCGAACTGTACCTGTCCCGGGAGTGTTTGATGGGGACAGTGTAGAGGGAGCTTTACTCTGTATCTAACCCCGTGCTGTACCTGTCCTGGGAGTGTTTGATGGGGACAGTGTAGAGGGAGCTTTACTCTGTATCTAACCCCGTGCTGTCCCTGTCCTGGGTGTGTTTGATGGGGACAGTGTAGAGGGAGCTTTACTCTGTATCTAACCCCGTGCTGTACCTGTCCTGGGAGTGTTTGATGGGGACAGTCTTGAGGGAGCTTTACTCTGTATCTAACCCCGTGCTGTATCTGTCCTGGGAGTGTTTGATGGGGACAGTGTAGAGGGAGCTTTACTCTGTATCTAACCCTGTGCTGTACCTGTCCTGGGAGTGTTTGATGGGGACAGTGTAGAGGGAGCTTTACTCTGTATCTAACCCCGTGCTGTACCTGTCCTGGGAATGTTTGATGGGGACAGGGTATAGGGAGCTTTACTCTGTATCTAACCCCGTGCTGTACCTGTCCTGGGAGTGTTTGATGGGGACAGTGTCGAGGGAGCTTTACTCTGTATCTGACCCTCTGCTGTGACTGTCCTGGGAGTGTTTGATGGGGATAGTGTAAAGGGAGCTTTACTCTGTATCTAACCCCGTGCTGTATCTGTCCTGGGAGTGTTTGATGGGGACAGTGTCGAGGGAGCTTTACTCTGTATCTAACCCCGTGCTGTACCTGTCCTGGGAGTGTTTGATGGGGACAGTGTCGAGGGAGCTTTACTCTGTATCTGACCCTCTGCTGTACCTGTCCTGGGAGTGTTTGATGGGGATAGTGTAGAGGGAGCTTTACTCTGTATCTAACCCCGTGCTGTACCAGTCCTGGGAGTGTTTGATGGGGACAGTGTCGAGGGAGCTTTACTCTGTATCTGACCCTCTGCTGTACCTGTCCTGCGAGTGTTTGATGGGGACAGTGAAGAGGGAGTTTTACTCTGTATCTAACCCCGTACTGTACCTGTCCTGCGAGTGTTTGATGGGGACAGTGTAGAGGGAGCTTTACTCTGTATCTAACCCCGTGCTGTACCTGTCCAGGGAGTGTTTGATGGGGACAGTGTAGAGGGAGCTTTACTCTGTATCTAACCCCGGCTGTACCTGTCCTGGGAGTGTTTGATGGGGACAGTGTAGAGGGAGCTTTACTCTGTATCTAACCCCGTGCTGTACCTGTCCTGGGAGTGTTTGATGGGGACAGTGTAGAGGGAGCTTTACTCTGTATCTAACCCCGTGCTGTATCTGTCCTGGGAGTGTTTGATGGGGACAGTGTAGAGGGAGCTTAACTCTGTATCTAACCCCGTGCTGTACTTGTCCTGGGAGTGTTTGATGGGGACAGTGTAGAGGGAGCTTTACTCTGTATCTAACCCCGTGCTGTATCTGTCCTGGGAGTGTTTGATGGGGACAGTGTAGAGGGAGCTTTACTCTGTATCTAACCCCGTGCTGTACTTGTCCTGGGAGTGTTTGATGGGGGCAGTGTAGAGGGAGCTTTACTCTGTATCTAACACCGTGCTGTACCTGTCCTGGGAGTGTTTGATGGGGACAGTGTAGAGGGAGCTTTACTCTGTATCTAACCCCGAACTGTACCTGTCCCGGGAGTGTTTGATGGGGACAGTGTAGAGGGAGCTTTACTCTGTATCTAACCCCGTGCTGTACCTGTCCTGGGAGTGTTTGATGGGGACAGTGTAGAGGGAGCTTTACTCTGTATCTAACCCCGTGCTGTCCCTGTCCTGGGTGTGTTTGATGGGGACAGTGTAGAGGGAGCTTTACTCTGTATCTAACCCCGTGCTGTACCTGTCCTGGGAGTGTTTGATGGGGACAGTCTTGAGGGAGCTTTACTCTGTATTTAACCCCGTGCTGTACCTGTCCTGGGAGTGTTTGATGGGGACAGTCTCGAGGGAGCTTTACTCTGTATCTAACCCCGTGCTGTACCTGCCCTGGGAGTGTTTGATGGGGACAGTGTAGAGGGAGCTTTACTCTGTATCTAACCCCGTGCTGTATCTGTCCTGGGAGTGTTTGATGGGGACAGTGTAGAGGGAGCTTTACTCTGTATCTAACCCTGTGCTGTACCTGTCCTGGGAGTGTTTGATGGGGACAGTGTAGAGGGAGCTTTACTCTGTATCTAACCCCGTGCTGTACCTGTCCTGGGAATGTTTGATGGGGACAGGGTATAGGGAGCTTTACTCTGTATCTAACCCCGTGCTGTACCTGTCCTGGGAGTGTTTGATGGGGACAGTGTCGAGGGAGCTTTACTCTGTATCTGACCCTCTGCTGTGACTGTCCTGGGAGTGTTTGATGGGGATAGTGTAAAGGGAGCTTTACTCTGTATCTAACCCCGTGCTGTATCTGTCCTGGGAGTGTTTGATGGGGACAGTGTCGAGGGAGCTTTACTCTGTATCTAACCCCGTGCTGTACCTGTCCTGGGAGTGTTTGATGGGGACAGTGTCGAGGGAGCTTTACTCTGTATCTGACCCTCTGCTGTACCTGTCCTGGGAGTGTTTGATGGGGATAGTGTAGAGGGAGCTTTACTCTGTATCTAACCCCGTGCTGTACCAGTCCTGGGAGTGTTTGATGGGGACAGTGTCGAGGGAGCTTTACTCTGTATCTGACCCTCTGCTGTACCTGTCCTGCGAGTGTTTGATGGGGACAGTGAAGAGGGAGTTTTACTCTGTATCTAACCCCGTACTGTACCTGTCCTGCGAGTGTTTGATGGGGACAGTGTAGAGGGAGCTTTACTCTGTATCTAACCCCGTGCTGTACCTGTCCAGGGAGTGTTTGATGGGGACAGTGTAGAGGGAGCTTTACTCTGTATCTAACCCCGGCTGTACCTGTCCTGGGAGTGTTTGATGGGGACAGTGTAGAGGGAGCTTTACTCTGTATCTAACCCCGTGCTGTACCTGTCCTGGGAGTGTTTGATGGGGACAGTGTAGAGGGAGCTTTACTCTGTATCTAACCCCGTGCTGTACCTGTCCTGGGAGTGTTTAATGGGGACAGTGTAGAGGGAGCTTTACTCTGTATCTAATCCCGTGCTGTACCTGTCCTGGGAGTGTTTAATGGGGACAGTGTAGAGGGAGCTTTACTCTGTATCTAACCCCGTGCTGCACCTGTCCTGGGAGTGTTTGATGGGGACAGTGTAGAGGGAGCTTTACTCTTTATCTAACCCCGTGCAGTACCTGTCCAGGGAGTGTTTGATGGGGACAGTGTAGAGGGAGCTTTACTCTGTATCTAACCCCGTGCAGTACCTGTCCAGGGATAGTTTGATGGGGACAGTGTAGAGGGAGCTTTACTCTGTATCTAACCCCGTGCAGTACCTGTCCAGGGAGTGTTTGATGGGGACAGTGTAGAGGGAGCTTTACTCTGTATCTAACCCCGTGCAGTACCTGTCCAGGGAGTGTTTGATGGGGACAGTGTAGAGGGAGCTTTACTCTGTATCTAACCCCGTGCAGTACCTGTCCTGGGAGTGTTTGATGGGGACAGTGTAGAGGGAGCTTTACTCTGTATCTAACCCCGTGCTGTACCTGTCCTGGGAGTGTTTGATGGGGACAGTGTAGAGGGAGCTTTACTCTGTATCTAACCCCGTGCAGTACCTGTCCTGGGAGTTTTTGATGGGGACAGTGTAGAGGGAGCTTTACTCTGTATCTAACCCCGTGCAGTACCTGTCCTGGGAGTTTTTGATGGGGACAGTGTAGAGGGAGCTTTACTCTGTATCTAACCCCGTGCAGTACCTGTCCTGGGAGTGTTTGATGGGGACAATGTAGAGGGAGCTTTACTCTGTATCTAACCCCGTGCTGTACCTGTCCTGGGAGTGTTTGATGGGGACAGTGTAGAGGGAGATTTACTCTGTATCTAACCACGTGCTGTACCTGTCCTGGGAGTGTTTGATGGGGACAGTGTAGAGGGAGCTTTACTCTGTATCTAACCCCGTGCTGTACCTGTCCTGGGAGTGTTTGATGGGGACAGTGTAGAGGGAGATATACTCTGTATCTAACCACGTGCTGTACCTGTCCTGGGAGTGTTTGATGGGGACAGTGTAGAGGGAGTTTTACTCTGTATCTAACCCCGTGCAGTACCTATCCTGGGAGTTTTTGATGGGGACAGTGTAGAGGGAGCTTTACTCTGTATCTAACCCCGTGCTGTACCTGTCTGGGAGTGTTTGATGGGGACAGTGTAGAGGGAGCTTTACTCTGTATCTAACCCCGTGCTGTACCTGTCCTGGGAGTGTTTGATGGGGACAGTGTTGAGGGAGCTTTACTCTGTATCTAACCCCGTGCTGTACTTGTCCTGGGAGTGTTTGATGGGGACAGTGTAGAGGGAGCTTTACTCTGTATCTAACCCCGTGCTGTACCTGTCCTGGGAGTGTTTGATGGGGGCAGTGTAGAGGGAGATTTACTCTGTATCTAACCACGTGCTGTACCTGTCCTGGGAGTGTTTGATGGGGACAGTGTAGAGGGAGCTTTACTCTGTATCTAACCCCGTGCTGTACCTGACCTGGGAGTGTTTGATGGGGACAGTGTAGAGGGAGATTTACTCTGTATCTAACCACGTGCTGTACCTGTCCTGGGAGTGTTTGATGGGGACAGTGTAGAGGGAGTTTTACTCTGTATCTAACCCCGTGCAGTACCTGTCCTGGGAGTTTTTGATGGGGACAGTGTAGAGGGAGCTTTACTCTGTATCTAACCCCGTGCTGTACCTGTCTGGGAGTGTTTGATGGGGACAGTGTAGAGGGAGCTTTACTCTGTATCTAACCCTGTGCTGTACCTGTCCTGGGAGTGTTTGATGGGGACAGTGTAGAGGGAGCTTTACTCTGTATCTAACCCCGTGCTGTCCCTGTCCTGGGTGTGTTTGATGGGGACAGTGTAGAGGGAGCTTTACTCTGTATCTAACCCCGTGCTGTACCTGTCCTGGGAGTGTTTGATGGGGACAGTCTTGAGGGAGCTTTACTCTGTATTTAACCCCGTGCTGTACCTGTCCTGGGAGTGTTTGATGGGGACAGTCTCGAGGGAGCTTTACTCTGTATCTAACCCCGTGCTGTACCTGCCCTGGGAGTGTTTGATGGGGACAGTGTAGAGGGAGCTTTACTCTGTATCTAACCCCGTGCTGTATCTGTCCTGGGAGTGTTTGATGGGGACAGTGTAGAGGGAGCTTTACTCTGTATCTAACCCTGTGCTGTACCTGTCCTGGGAGTGTTTGATGGGGACAGTGTAGAGGGAGCTTTACTCTGTATCTAACCCCGTGCTGTACCTGTCCTGGGAATGTTTGATGGGGACAGGGTATAGGGAGCTTTACTCTGTATCTAACCCCGTGCTGTACCTGTCCTGGGAGTGTTTGATGGGGACAGTGTCGAGGGAGCTTTACTCTGTATCTGACCCTCTGCTGTGACTGTCCTGGGAGTGTTTGATGGGGACAGTGTCGAGGGAGCTTTACTCTGTATCTGACCCTCTGCTGTACCTGTCCTGGGAGTGTTTGATGGGGACAGTGTCGAGGGAGCTTTACTCTGTATCTGACCCTCTGCTGTACCTGTCCTGGGAGTGTTTGATGGGGATAGTGTAGAGGGAGCTTTACTCTGTATCTAACCCCGTGCTGTACCAGTCCTGGGAGTGTTTGATGGGGACAGTGTCGAGGGAGCTTTACTCTGTATCTGACCCTCTGCTGTACCTGTCCTGCGAGTGTTTGATGGGGACAGTGAAGAGGGAGTTTTACTCTGTATCTAACCCCGTACTGTACCTGTCCTGCGAGTGTTTGATGGGGACAGTGTAGAGGGAGCTTTACTCTGTATCTAACCCCGTGCTGTACCTGTCCAGGGAGTGTTGGATGGGGACAGTGTAGAGGGAGCTTTACTCTGTATCTAACCCCGGCTGTACCTGTCCTGGGAGTGTTTGATGGGGACAGTGTAGAGGGAGCTTTACTCTGTATCTAACCCCGTGCTGTACCTGTCCTGGGAGTGTTTGATGGGGACAGTGTAGAGGGAGCTTTACTCTGTATCTAACCCCGTGCTGTACCTGTCCTGGGAGTGTTTAATGGGGACAGTGTAGAGGGAGCTTTACTCTGTATCTAATCCCGTGCTGTACCTGTCCTGGGAGTGTTTAATGGGGACAGTGTAGAGGGAGCTTTACTCTGTATCTAACCCCGTGCTGCACCTGTCCTGGGAGTGTTTGATGGGGACAGTGTAGAGGGAGCTTTACTCTTTATCTAACCCCGTGCAGTACCTGTCCAGGGAGTGTTTGATGGGGACAGTGTAGAGGGAGCTTTACTCTGTATCTAACCCCGTGCAGTACCTGTCCAGGGATAGTTTGATGGGGACAGTGTAGAGGGAGCTTTACTCTGTATCTAACCCCGTGCAGTACCTGTCCAGGGAGTGTTTGATGGGGACAGTGTAGAGGGAGCTTTACTCTGTATCTAACCCCGTGCAGTACCTGTCCAGGGAGTGTTTGATGGGGACAGTGTAGAGGGAGCTTTACTCTGTATCTAACCCCGTGCAGTACCTGTCCTGGGAGTGTTTGATGGGGACAGTGTAGAGGGAGCTTTACTCTGTATCTAACCCCGTGCTGTACCTGTCCTGGGAGTGTTTGATGGGGACAGTGTAGAGGGAGCTTTACTCTGTATCTAACCCCGTGCAGTACCTGTCCTGGGAGTTTTTGATGGGGACAGTGTAGAGGGAGCTTTACTCTGTATCTAACCCCGTGCAGTACCTGTCCTGGGAGTTTTTGATGGGGACAGTGTAGAGGGAGCTTTACTCTGTATCTAACCCCGTGCAGTACCTGTCCTGGGAGTGTTTGATGGGGACAGTGTAGAGGGAGCTTTACTCTGTATCTAACCCCGTGCTGTACCTGTCCTGGGAGTGTTTGATGGGGACAGTGTAGAGGGAGATTTACTCTGTATCTAACCACGTGCTGTACCTGTCCTGGGAGTGTTTGATGGGGACAGTGTAGAGGGAGCTTTACTCTGTATCTAACCCCGTGCTGTACCTGTCCTGGGAGTGTTTGATGGGGACAGTGTAGAGGGAGATATACTCTGTATCTAACCACGTGCTGTACCTGTCCTGGGAGTGTTTGATGGGGACAGTGTAGAGGGAGTTTTACTCTGTATCTAACCCCGTGCAGTACCTGTCCTGGGAGTTTTTGATGGGGACAGTGTAGAGGGAGCTTTACTCTGTATCTTACCCCGTGCTGTACCTGTCTGGGAGTGTTTGATGGGGACAGTGTAGAGGGAGCTTTACTCTGTATCTAACCCCGTGCTGTCCCTGTCCTGGGAGTGTTTGATGGGGACAGTGTTGAGGGAGCTTTACTCTGTATCTAACCCCGTGCTGTACCTGTCCTGGGAGTGTTTGATGGGGACAGTGTAGAGGGAGCTTTACTCTGTATCTAACCCCGTGCTGTACCTGTCCTGGGAGTGTTTGATGGGGGCAGTGTAGAGGGAGATTTACTCTGTATCTAACCACGTGCTGTACCTGTCCTGGGAGTGTTTGATGGGGACAGTGTAGAGGGAGCTTTACTCTGTATCTAACCACGTGCTGTACCTGTCCTGGGAGTGTTTGATGGGGACAGTGTAGAGGGAGTTTTACTCTGTATCTAACCCCGTGCAGTACCTATCCTGGGAGTTTTTGATGGGGACAGTGTAGAGGGAGCTTTACTCTGTATCTAACCCCGTGCTGTACCTGTCTGGGAGTGTTTGATGGGGACAGTGTAGAGGGAGCTTTACTCTGTATCTAACCCCGTGCTGTACCTGTCCTGGGAGTGTTTGATGGGGACAGTGTTGAGGGAGCTTTACTCTGTATCTAACCCCGTGCTGTACCTGTCCTGGGAGTGTTTGATGGGGACAGTGTAGAGGGAGCTTTACTCTGTATCTAACCCCGTGCTGTACCTGTCCTGGGAGTGTTTGATGGGGGCAGTGTAGAGGGAGATTTACTCTGTATCTAACCACGTGCTGTACCTGTCCTGGGAGTGTTTGATGGGGACAGTGTAGAGGGAGCTTTACTCTGTATCTAACCCCGTGCTGTACCTGACCTGGGAGTGTTTGATGGGGACAGTGTAGAGGGAGATTTACTCTGTATCTAACCACGTGCTGTACCTGTCCTGGGAGTGTTTGATGGGGACAGTGTAGAGGGAGTTTTACTCTGTATCTAACCCCGTGCAGTACCTGTCCTGGGAGTTTTTGATGGGGACAGTGTAGAGGGAGCTTTACTCTGTATCTAACCCCGTGCTGTACCTGTCTGGGAGTGTTTGATGGGGACAGTGTAGAGGGAGCTTTACTCTGTATCTAACCCTGTGCTGTACCTGTCCTGGGAGTGTTTGATGGGGACAGTGTAGAGGGAGCTTTACTCTGTATCTAACCCCGTGCTGTCCCTGTCCTGGGTGTGTTTGATGGGGACAGTGTAGAGGGAGCTTTACTCTGTATCTAACCCCGTGCTGTACCTGTCCTGGGAGTGTTTGATGGGGACAGTCTTGAGGGAGCTTTACTCTGTATTTAACCCCGTGCTGTACCTGTCCTGGGAGTGTTTGATGGGGACAGTCTCGAGGGAGCTTTACTCTGTATCTAACCCCGTGCTGTACCTGCCCTGGGAGTGTTTGATGGGGACAGTGTAGAGGGAGCTTTACTCTGTATCTAACCCCGTGCTGTATCTGTCCTGGGAGTGTTTGATGGGGACAGTGTAGAGGGAGCTTTACTCTGTATCTAACCCTGTGCTTTACCTGTCCTGGGAGTGTTTGATGGGGACAGTGTAGAGGGAGCTTTACTCTGTATCTAACCCCGTGCTGTACCTGTCCTGGGAATGTTTGATGGGGACAGGGTATAGGGAGCTTTACTCTGTATCTAACCCCGTGCTGTACCTGTCCTGGGAGTGTTTGATGGGGACAGTGTCGAGGGAGCTTTACTCTGTATCTGACCCTCTGCTGTGACTGTCCTGGGAGTGTTTGATGGGGATAGTGTAAAGGGAGCTTTACTCTGTATCTAACCCCGTGCTGTATCTGTCCTGGGAGTGTTTGATGGGGACAGTGTCGAGGGAGCTTTACTCTGTATCTAACCCCGTGCTGTACCTGTCCTGGGAGTGTTTGATGGGGACAGTGTCGAGGGAGCTTTACTCTGTATCTGACCCTCTGCTGTACCTGTCCTGGGAGTGTTTGATGGGGATAGTGTAGAGGGAGCTTTACTCTGTATCTAACCCCGTGCTGTACCAGTCCTGGGAGTGTTTGATGGGGACAGTGTCGAGGGAGCTTTACTCTGTATCTGACCCTCTGCTGTACCTGTCCTGCGAGTGTTTGATGGGGACAGTGAAGAGGGAGTTTTACTCTGTATCTAACCCCGTACTGTACCTGTCCTGCGAGTGTTTGATGGGGACAGTGTAGAGGGAGCTTTACTCTGTATCTAACCCCGTGCTGTACCTGTCCAGGGAGTGTTTGATGGGGACAGTGTAGAGGGAGCTTTACTCTGTATCTAACCCCGGCTGTACCTGTCCTGGGAGTGTTTGATGGGGACAGTGTAGAGGGAGCTTTACTCTGTATCTAACCCCGTGCTGTACCTGTCCTGGGAGTGTTTGATGGGGACAGTGTAGAGGGAGCTTTACTCTGTATCTAACCCCGTGCTGTACCTGTCCTGGGAGTGTTTAATGGGGACAGTGTAGAGGGAGCTTTACTCTGTATCTAATCCCGTGCTGTACCTGTCCTGGGAGTGTTTAATGGGGACAGTGTAGAGGGAGCTTTACTCTGTATCTAACCCCGTGCTGCACCTGTCCTGGGAGTGTTTGATGGGGACAGTGTAGAGGGAGCTTTACTCTTTATCTAACCCCGTGCAGTACCTGTCCAGGGAGTGTTTGATGGGGACAGTGTAGAGGGAGCTTTACTCTGTATCTAACCCCGTGCAGTACCTGTCCAGGGATAGTTTGATGGGGACAGTGTAGAGGGAGCTTTACTCTGTATCTAACCCCGTGCAGTACCTGTCCAGGGAGTGTTTGATGGGGACAGTGTAGAGGGAGCTTTACTCTGTATCTAACCCCGTGCAGTACCTGTCCAGGGAGTGTTTGATGGGGACAGTGTAGAGGGAGCTTTACTCTGTATCTAACCCCGTGCAGTACCTGTCCTGGGAGTGTTTGATGGGGACAGTGTAGAGGGAGCTTTACTCTGTATCTAACCCCGTGCTGTACCTGTCCTGGGAGTGTTTGATGGGGACAGTGTAGAGGGAGCTTTACTCTGTATCTAACCCCGTGCAGTACCTGTCCTGGGAGTTTTTGATGGGGACAGTGTAGAGGGAGCTTTACTCTGTATCTAACCCCGTGCAGTACCTGTCCTGGGAGTTTTTGATGGGGACAGTGTAGAGGGAGCTTTACTCTGTATCTAACCCCGTGCAGTACCTGACCTGGGAGTGTTTGATGGGGACAGTGTAGAGGGAGCTTTACTCTGTATCTAACCCCGTGCTGTACCTGTCCTGGGAGTGTTTGATGGGGACAGTGTAGAGGGAGCTTTACTCTGTATCTAACCCCGTGCTGTACCTGTCCTGGGAGTGTTTGATGGGGACAGTGTAGAGGGAGATATACTCTGTATCTAACCACGTGCTGTACCTGTCCTGGGAGTGTTTGATGGGGACAGTGTAGAGGGAGTTTTACTCTGTATCTAACCCCGTGCAGTACCTATCCTGGGAGTTTTTGATGGGGACAGTGTAGAGGGAGCTTTACTCTGTATCTAACCCCGTGCTGTACCTGTCTGGGAGTGTTTGATGGGGACAGTGTAGAGGGAGCTTTACTCTGTATCTAACCCCGTGCTGTACCTGTCCTGGGAGTGTTTGATGGGGACAGTGTTGAGGGAGCTTTACTCTGTATCTAACCCCGTGCTGTACCTGTCCTGGGAGTGTTTGATGGGGGCAGTGTAGAGGGAGATTTACTCTGTATCTAACCACGTGCTGTACCTGTCCTGGGAGTGTTTGATGGGGACAGTGTAGAGGGAGCTTTACTCTGTATCTAACCCCGTGCTGTACCTGACCTGGGAGTGTTTGATGGGGACAGTGTAGAGGGAGATTTACTCTGTATCTAACCACGTGCTGTACCTGTCCTGGGAGTGTTTGATGGGGACAGTGTAGAGGGAGTTTTACTCTGTATCTAACCCCGTGCAGTACCTGTCCTGGGAGTTTTTGATGGGGACAGTGTAGAGGGAGCTTTACTCTGTATCTAACCCCGTGCTGTACCTGTCTGGGAGTGTTTGATGGGGACAGTGTAGAGGGAGCTTTACTCTGTATCTAACCCTGTGCTGTACCTGTCCTGGGAGTGTTTGATGGGGACAGTGTTGAGGGAGCTTTACTCTGTATCTAACCCCGTGCTGTACCTGTCCTGGGAGTGTTTGATGGGGACAGTGTCGAGGGAGCTTTACAGCACCCCAACCGCGCGGCACCCCGACAATAATGCATTTTGTGCCCAAGCCTCTGGCGAGTGATTTGAACCCACCTCTGATTGGGAGGCAAATGTGTTACCCACTGAACCACAGCTCATTCCCACCTCCCCGCATCCCCCCCCCTCCCACCTCCCCGCATCCACCCTTCCCACCTCCCCGCATCCCCCCTCCTCCCAACCCTCAGAACCTGATGATAGCTTTCTCGCTCGCCCTTGGGACTAACGGTACCTGTGGAACTGGAAGTTAGTGTGTGCACAGGGATTGCCGGGGAGGAGATCGACCCGCGCTGGGGAATCGAGCATCGGATGTTGAATCCAGTTTGAAGTAGTTCACACACTTCACAGCTGAAGAAATGCGCAATGCGGCAATAGTGACTGCTCGGGTGATGGAATAGGAACAGCGGTCATCTTCTACTGGCTAACTCCGTAGCACAGGTCATTAACGGTCAGCTGGCCAATCAGAGAGCCCGTTCCTGTGCTGTGCACTTGTCTCTCTCAAGCTGCAATTTGGAATCTTACATTGAGCTTCATTCTTTTGGCTATTAGATAATTGCGGATCGCTTGGGTTTCAGTGATGAGAGTGCGATCTATCCAGTGGGGTTTTGCAGCACCCGGGTTTATGCCAGTATGAAGAATCCCAACCACAAGTGCCTGTACACCTGTCAGATCAAAGATGGTGGAACTGGACCACAGGTATTTCAAAACACACAATTCTTCAAAAGTAACTTCGGTTTGCAATAACCTAGTCACCATGTTAGAGCAATATTTTTGAATCTGAATTTTATTGCAGGTTATGGTGTAATAGTGCGGATATTCTGTGTCAATACGACACCCTGTGTTAGTGTGAGTGCCCTGTAATGTGAATACCCAATTGTGGATGCCCTGTGATGGATCCAGATGTCCTGTAATGGCACAATTGCGCAGTAATGCAGTTGATGTCTGCAATGCTGTCCTGTAATGATGGTGTGAGTGCAGTGTAATGGTGATGTGTGTGTCCAGTGATGATGGTGCAGGTGTCCTGTAATGGTGGCGCGGGTGTCCTGTAATGATGGCGCGGGTGTCCTGTAATGGTGGTGCGGGTGTCCTGTAATGGTGGTGCGGGTGTCCTGTAATGGTGGTGCGGGTGTCCTGTAATGGTGGTGCGGGTGTCCTGTAATGGTGGTGCGGGTGTCCTGTA
The DNA here is from genome assembly GCF_047496885.1 of Scyliorhinus torazame. Lineage (NCBI taxonomy): Eukaryota > Metazoa > Chordata > Chondrichthyes > Carcharhiniformes > Scyliorhinidae > Scyliorhinus > Scyliorhinus torazame. The sequence goes on along the minus strand of NC_092734.1, from coordinate 41,103,329 downwards.
ATGGTGGTGCGGGTGTCCTGTAATGGTGGTGCGGGTGTCCTGTAATGGTGGTGCGGGTGTCCTGTAATGGTGGTGCGGGTGTCCTGTAATGGTGGTGCACCTGTTAGACTCCTACTTTTGTTTGGATACCGGACAAGAACCCCAAGCAATTTTAAATTTGTAAAACTGAGAGGAAACGATACTTCATCCACCTAACCCTGACCAATAGGTATTTTTTTATGTTAAAAAACCTTTAATTTAAACACAGAATTAACCACATTAACACCACACAAATAGCATTACTGTTAACAGTTAAACTGATCTTAAATAAAAGGAAAACCTTGAGCTTACTATCTATACCTGCCACTAATTCCAATTAAGCAACCCAATACAGTTCAAATGCCACTTATAAATAAAGTTGACAAAACAGGTGTCTTGCTGACAGAACATAGAACATACAGTGCAGAAGCATGCCATTCGGCCCATCTAGTCTGCACCGATCCACTTAAGCCCTCACTCCCACCCTATCCCCGTAACTCAATACTCCCGCCAAACCTTTTTGGACACTAGGGACAATTTAGCATGGCCAATCCACCTAACCTGCACATCTTTGGACTGTGGGAGGAAACCGGAGCACCCGGAGGAAACCCACGCAGACACGGGGAGAACGTGCAGACTCCGCACAGACAGTGACCCAGTGGGGAATTGAACCTGAAACCCTGGCACTGTGAAGCCACTTGTGCTACCGTGCTGCTCCTCAGGTGACCTGAGGAAGGAGCAGAGCTCTGAAGGCTAGTGATTTGAAACAAACCTGTTGGACTTTAACCTGGTGTTGTGAGACTTCTTACTGAGCTCACCCCAGTCCAACGCTGGCATATATGTATTTTAAACCAGGCTTTTTAATAACATTACTGCACAAATATGAAATATAATGTATATCAATATCATCACCCTTTAAAAACCCCAGCAATATGAAAAGCTGGCTTCATTTTCCAACATCTTCAACTTTAAACACTATTCATTACTAAACACTATCGCACTGTATGATGCATGTCTCGTAATATTTATGCATGCAAATTTCTCCATCTTCTTGTACCATTACAGCACCACTTCCCACATTGCTCACATCAATGGCCACCTTAAATTGCTTGTCATAATTTGGTGTCGCCTAAGCTTGTGCAGGGGTCAACAGTTTTCAGATTGTTAAATGCCTCCTGACATACTGACGTCCAATGAAATTTCCTGAGCTTATTTATAAGTTCAGTCAGTGGGGCAACCACACAGCTGAAATTTGGCTCGAATCTTCTGCAGAAACCACTCATGCCCAGAAATCTCCGGGTTTCTCTCCTCGGTGATATTGGGAACTCCCCAATAGCCTTGTTTCACGTTCCGTGGGACCACTTGACCATGTCCAACAGTATGGCCTAAGAATGTGACTTGGGCTTTCGCAAATCAAGTTTACCACCTGGCCAGCCTCCTGAGGTCGATGGAACAATTCCTTTAAATATTTCAAACACTCCTTCCATATTTGACTGAACCACCATCAGATCGTCTATGTGCACAGCACAATTGTTTAGTCCGGAAATGACCTTGTTGGTTAGTCTTTGGAATGTTGCTGCCGCATTATTCATTCCAAACGGCATAACTTTAAACTGATACTGACCATTTGGCATTATAAAAGCTGAAACTTCCTTCACCCTTTCCGATAAAGGCACTTGCCAGTATCCTTTAAGTAAGTCAATTTTGCAGATATAACTTGCTTTTCAAAACAGTCTTCTGAACTAGGGATAATGTGGAGATGCCGGCGTTGGACTGGGGTGAGCACAGTAAGAAGTCTTACAACACCAGGTTAAAGTCCAACAGGTTTGTTTCGATGTCACTAGCTTTCGGAGCGCTGCTCCTTCCTCCGGTGAATGAAGAGGTATGTTCCAGAAACACATATATAGACAGATTCAAAGTTGCCAGACTAGGGATAGGATACGAATCTGACTTCGTAACGGCATTGATTTTCCTATAATCCACACACAATCGTTGTGTTTCATCTGGGTTTGATACCATCACAGTATGTGAGCTCCAATTACAGCAACTCACTTCAATGATATTCTTAAGCATGCTTTCAATTTTCTTGTGAACCTGTGCCAACCAAAGTGGATTCAGCCTATATGGGTGTCGCTTAATTGGGGCAGAATTTCCTACATTTACATCATAGAATCTCTGCAGTGCAGAAGGAGGCTATTCGGCTCATTGAGTCTGCACCCTACCCAAGCTCACTTCCTCGCCCTATCCCAATAACCCCTTAACCTAACCTACACATCTTTATTTTTGGACACTAAGGAGCAATTTATCATGGCCAATCCACCTAACCTGCACATCTTTGGACTGTGGGAGGAAACCGGAGCACCCGGAGGAAACCCACGCAGACACTGGGGAGAAAGTGCAAACTCCGCACAGACAGTGACCCAAGGCCGGAATTGAACCCGGATCCCTGGCACTGTGAGTGCTAACCACTGTGTCACCGTGCCGCCCCCTTGTGTATACTCACCTTTGTACTTCCTAATTTGTTCCCACATGTAGCTCTATGTGACTGTGATAACTCTTTCAGGTCACTCTAATTTTCCTTCGGCAGGTAACTTAGTAATTTATCCAAATTTCCTATCACTTCCTCATTGTGCAATCTAATTTGGGGACTGTCAAATTCAGAATCATCTGGACTTATCTCTTCTCCCTGAGTTATAATGACTAACACACCCTCCTTTCCTTCCCTATCAAACCATCTTTTGAGCATATTAAGATGACACACTCTGTGAGCCATCCTTCTGTCTAGTGTTCTTAACAAATAAATCACCTCAATCAATTTCCTTTTGATTGGATAAGGCCCACTAGATCCACCTACCACTGGTAATAATACTAATACTTTGTCCCCACTAACAAAGCTACGAGTTTTTAATTTCTTAGCCACCTCTTTTTTTAAATCACATGCTGTGACAATTGTAAATGCTTTCCAGCCAACTCACCAGCCTAATTAGTCTCCCCCTAATGTTTGACACACACTGTCCAACAAAGTAGTCTCAGAATGCTGACTCACCAATTTCCCCGCAATCAATTTAAGTGGTCCTCATCTCATGACCAAAGCAGTTCATTAGGTGCGTCCCTAATTACAAACAGTACAAATGGAATTCCTTTATCCCAATCCTCTGGATAATCCAGCCTTTCCTGAAAAAAAATAGAGCAATTGACTCACCTGCAGGGGGCTAGCAGGGACCCAGAGTGATTCACTCCGCTTTCGCTGCGCATACGGATTCCGAGTCCACGCATGCGCGCGTCCTTTAGCGGCTGTGCTTAACGCCATGGCGGACACGGACCACAGACCAGGACCGAGAAACAAGGTCCCGCCAATCTTCCCCGCGTCGCTTCATCTGACCCGCCTGATTGCTGCCCCGGCCGCCCATAAGGCCCCCCCCCCCCCCCCCCCCGGTGTTTGATCCTCCCGCCCCCCACAAGGGCGGCCGTGGAGCGCGTGTGTCACGACCTGCCAGACGTGGATAGAACGACGGCGTCAGGAACTCGGCCACTTGGGACCAGAGTATCGCTGGGAGGGCCTCGGGCAATAGCCCCCCAGCTGCACTTCGCGATTCACGGGCAAACGATTCTCCTTGGACTGGAGAATCGCGGGAGCGGCGCCAGGCCCCATTCGGGGGTAAAAGTTAATTCTCCGCCCCCACGCCAAATACGATTTCGGCGCGAGGCTGTGGAGAATCTGGCCCCTCATGTAACCCACAAAATCTCCTTTCTATAATCCACCGGTAATACAACTTGATAAACTGCTGCTGATTTCTCATCTGCCTGAATATGAGGCACGGTGGCACAGTGGTTAGCACTGCTGCCTCACAGCGCCAGGGACCCGGGTTCGATTCCAGCCTTGGGTGACTGTGTGGAGTCTGCTTGTTCTCCTCATGTCTGCGTGGGTTTCCTCCGGGTGCTCCGGTTTCCTCCCACAGTCCCAAGATGAGCAGGTTAGGTGGATTGGCCATGTTAAATTGCCCCTTAGTGTCCAAAGATGTGCAGGTTAGGTTAAGGGGTTATTGGGATAGGGTGGGGGAGTGGGTTTGGGTGGAGTGTTCTTTCAGAGCGTTGTGCAAACTCGATGGGCCGAATGACTTCCTTCTGCTCTGTAGGGATTCTACGATTCTATGCAAAGGTCTGCACTTCCTCATTAATGCATTCTTTCTAATGCTATAACACTGGTATACACTCAGATTCTATTTTTGTATATGCTTTCTGATACAACTGCTTTATCTCTGAATCCTTATGTTGTTAGTCTACCAATTTTCCTGATCTAAAGATATCAGCTTCATCCTCCACCTGCTCTTGTTCCTCATGAACTATTTGGTTAAATATTGTTTCTTATAACTGAACTTCAGCCTCACTATCTTTGCCCCTTGATTACTCTCCCTCCAATCTTTGTGACCTTGTTACCACATGATCTGGAAACACCCCAGGAAATGCTTCCTGCGCTATATCATCACCCAGGATAAGGTGTATGTCTTAAAAAGATAAATTCTCTAATACCCCTACCACCACTTCACCACTTTTCACCACTCTTTAACCTTACATTGCATAATGGAACCCTACTAAATTCACCAGTAATCCCACATATTACCACCTTTTCAGGCAATTCTTCTTCTGAACTACATATCTCCTGATCTCTCACCATTAAAGATTAACTTGCTCCTGTATCCTTTAAGATCTTAACCTCCTTACCTACTCCCCCTTGTACACACGAGTAAACCTTACCCTCACAAATCTTAAAAAGATCTGACACCTTAATAACCAACCTCTTGTCAGTTTAAATAGAGAACGACTTGTGAATTGGCTCTTTCAGTGGCCAAGAGTTTCCTGGGTGTTGAAGAGGCCTGGGTGGTTTGCAACAGGTGGTTAAAACAAAACTTTCCGATTTAGTGGACAAGGACATATTTGCCTCAGGTTAAAAAAGATACTTATTAAGGGAGAACATAGAACATAGAAAATACAGCACAGAACAGGCCCTTCGGCCCACGATGTTGTGTCGAATCTTTGTCCTAGATTAATCTGCACCGGCTCTTGGAAGGAGCACCCTACCCAAAGTCAACACCTCCACCCAACACTAAGGGCAATTTTGGACACTAAGGACAATTTATCATGGCCAATCCACCTAACCTGCACATCTTTGGACTGTGGGAGGAAACCGGAGCACCCGGAGGAAACCCACGCAGACACGGGGAGGACGTGCAGACTCCGCACAGACAGTGACCCAAGCCGGGAATCGAACCTGGGACCCTGGCGCTGTGAAGCAATTGTGCTATCCACAATGCTACCGTGCTACCCTTAAGAATAAATAAATCTACACTATATCATTTTACCGTAATCCATGTACCTATCCAATAGCTGCTTGAAGGTCCCTAATGTTTCCGACTCAACAGAAGAGAAATAAGAATTTACCCTGAATCCTCAGACTGTGACTCCTGGTTCTGGACACACCCATCATTGGGAACATCTTCCTGCATCTACCCTGTCTAGTCCTGTTAGAATTTTATAAGTCTCTATGAGATCCCCCCTCATTCTTCTGAACTCCAGCGAGAACAATCCCAACCTAGTCAATCTCTCCTCATATGACAGTCCACCATCCCTGGAATCAGTCTGGTAAACCTTCGCTGCACTCCCTCGAGAGCAAGAACATCCTTCCTCAGAGAAGGAGACCAAAACTGCCCACAATACTCCAGGTGTGGCCTCACCAAGGCCCTGTATAATTGCAGCAACACATCCCTGCTTCTATACTCGAAACCTCTCGCAATCAAGGCCAACATACCATTAGCCTTCTTTACCGCCTGCTGCACCCGCATGCTTACCTTCAGCGACTGGTGCACAAGGACACCCAGGTCCCGCTGCACACTCCCCTCTCCCAATTTACAACCATTCAGGTAGTAATCTGCCTTCCTGTTTTTGCTTCCAAAGTGAATAACCTCACTTGTCCAAATTATACTGCATCTGCCATCGGTTTGCCCACTCGCCCAACCTGTCCAGATCTTGCTGCAGGATCCCTGCATCCTCATCACAATTCACCCTCCCACCTAATTTGGTATCATCTGCAAACTTTGAGATATTACATTTTGTTCCCTCATCCAAATCATTAATATATATTGTGAATAGCTGGGGTCCCAGCACCGATCCCTGTGGTACCCCACTGGTTACTGCCTGCCAATTTGAAAAGGACCCGTTAATCCCTACTCTTTGTTTCCTGTCTGCCAACCAGTTTCTATCCACTTCAATACATTTCCCCCAGTCCCATGTGCTTTAATTTTGTACAATAATCTCTCATGCGGGACTTTGTCAAACGGCTTCTGAAAGTCCAAATATACCACATCGACTGGCTCCCCCTTGTCGACTGCACTGGTTACCTCTTCAAAGAATTCCAACAGATTTGTCAAGCATGATTTCCCCTTCATAAATCCACGCTGACTCTGACTGATCCTGCCACTGCTTTCTAAATGTTCCACTATGAAGTCCTTTATAATGGATTCAAGAATTTTCCCCAGTACCAATGTTAGGCTTACTGGTCTATAATTCCCTGTTTTCTCTCTACCTCCCTTTTTGAATATTGGAGTGACGTGAGCTACCCTCCAATCTGCAGGGACTGTTCCAGAGTCTATAGAATCCCGGAAGATGACCACCAATGTGTCCACTGTTTCCAGAGCCACCTCCTTAAGCTCTCTGGGATGCAGATTCTCAGGCCCTGGGGATTTATCCGCCTTCAATCCCATCAGTTTTCCCAGCACCATTTCTCTACTAATATTGATCTTCTTCAGTTCTTCCCTCTCACTAAACCTTTCATTCTCCAACATTTCTGGGATCTGATTTGTGTCCTCATTTGTGAAGACAGAACCAAAGTATGTATTTAATTGCTCAGCCATTTCTTTGTCCCTTATTATGCATTCCCCTGTTTCTGTCTGCAGTGGGCCTACATTTCTCGTTACCAATCTCTTTCTCTTCACATATCTGCAGAAACTCTTAGTGTCAGTCTTTATGTTCCCTGCAAGCTTCCTTTCGTACTGTATTTTCCCTTCTTAATCAATCCCTTCGTCCTTCTTTTCACAGTAACTTCATTTGAAGCTACTTGTGACAATAAGCGATTTTCATTTCATTTCATTTCTTTGCTGAATTCTAAACTGCTCCCAATCCTCAGACCTATTATTTTTCTTGGCCAATCTGTATGCTTCTTCCTTGGATCGGATATTATTTCTAATTTCCTTTGTAAGCCATGGATTGGCCTTCTTACCCATTTTGCCTTTGTGTCAGACAGGAATGAACAGTTGCTGCAGTTCCCCCATGCGTTTCTTGAATGTTTGCCATTGTCTATCCACTGTCATCCCTTTAAGTAACCCTCCCCAATCTATCAAGGCCAACTCATGTCTCATATCTTCATAGTTTCCTTTATTAAGATTCAGCACCCTAGTCTCCGAATCAACTACTTCATTCTCCACCTTGATAGAAAATTCCACCATGTTATGGTCGCTCATCCCCAAGGGGTCTCGTACAGCCAGATTGGCAATGATTCCCTTCTCATTCCACAGTACCCAGTCTAAGATGGCCTGCCCTCTCGTTGTTTCCTCCACATATTGGTCAAGAAAACCATCCCGACACTCCAGGAATTCTCCCTATACGGCATTGTGGATAATTTGATTTGCCCAATCTAGGTGCAGATTAAAATCACCCATGATCACCGATATTCCCTTATTACATGCATCTCTAATTACATGTTTAATGCTATTCCCAACCTCACCACTGCAGTTTGGGGGTCTACATATGACACCCACTAATGTTTTGTGCCCCTTGGTATTTCTCAACTCTACCCATACAGACTGCACATTGTCAGAGCGAATATCCTTTCTCACTGTTGTATTAATTTCCTCTTTAACCAGCAGTGTCACGCCACCACCTTTTCCTTTTTGCCTGTCCTTCCTAAATATTGAGAACCCTGGAACATTCAGTTCCCATCCCTGTTCACCCTGCAGCAATGCCTCCATCATCCCAATTATATCAGACCCATTTATATCTACCTGCGCGATTAGTTCATCCACGTTATTGCGAATGCTCCGTGCATTAAGGCACAGAGCCTTTAAGTTTGTCTTTTTCACAGTGCTGGTCTTGCTCCCAATATTTTTCTCTCCGGCCCTGTTTGAATTTTGTCCCTGGTTTCTCCACCTATCACTTTTCCTATTCACTTTTCTACCTTTTATTTTTGTCCTTGCTCCCTCTTTCTCTGACTCCTTGCGTAGGTTCCCATCCCCCTGGCATTTTAGTTTAAACCCTCCCCAACCGCTCTAGCAAATAGCCCCCCTCGGACATCAGTCCCAGTGCTGTCCAGGTGTGACCCGTCCAGTTTGCACAGGTCCCACCTCCCCCAGAACCAGTCCCAATGCCCCAGGAATCTGAAACCCTCCCCATGACACCATCTCTTCAGCCACGTATTCATCCGATATATCCTGTCATTTCTACTCTGACTAGCACGTGGCACCGGTAGTAATCCTGAGATCACTGCCTTCGAGGTCCGATTTCTTAACTTCCTTCCTAGCTCCCTGTATTCTGCCTTTAGGACCTCATCCTTTTTTTACCTATGTCATTTGTACCGATGTGTACCATGACCACTGGCTGTTCACTCTCCCCCTCCAGAATGTTCTGTACCCGCTCCGAGACATCCTTGACCCTAGCACCAGGGAGGCAACATACCATTCTGGAGTCTCGTTTGCGGCCACAGAAACGCCTGTCTATTCCCCTTACAAAGAACAAAGAAAAATTACAGCACAGGAACAGATCCTTCGGCCCTCCAAGCCTGCGCCGATTCAATTGAATTCTCTTTAACTATTGCACTGTCACACTTATCACCCCTCCCCTCTGCATCAGAACCAACCGTGGTGCCACGGGTGTGGCTGTTGCTGTTTTCCCGAGAGGCCATTCCCCTCAACAGTATCCAAAGCGGTATATCTATTTTTCAGGGGAATGGCCACAGGACATTCCTGCACTACTGTGGAATCCCAGGTTTCTTTACCCGTCAGTCTGGCCTCAATAAAAGTCAAGATGGATTTGCAGGTACAGCATTAGTTATTTTATTTAGCTTGCAAGCGTTCCTCAATTCTCAGGAGCACGAAGCACATTCTGCTCCATGGACTTCTGGAATCAAGTGAGGATATGGAACAAAGGAATCTGTACTGATACATTCAAATGGCATCAAGTTTCACATACACGATGCCCATAGGTCATCCTATATCCCTCCTGACCTGTTGATCTATTCTGATTGGCTCACTTCCAATCCCTTCCTCTGGCCCCTATTACCCAGCATCCTTTTCTCCTGCTTTGGTGGACACACCTCTTCCTGCTTTTCCATGCGGTCTGAAATCCTTTGTCTGTGAACTCACCAGAATTAAACTGGCCTACCTCTACATTACATTAACTAATATCTCTAAAGTAACTATTTTATATCACATTCGTCACTACCTGCCTCTTGCTCAGTCTAGTGGTCACCCATTCCCTTCCTGCCTGTGGAGTCTGAGCCTGCGGTGTGACCACCTCTCTATACGTGCTATCCACGATACTCTCCGACTCGTGGATGCTCCACAGTGTCCCCAACTCAAGCTTCCAGGAGCTGTAACTGGAGACACTTCCTGCACACATGGTGACCCTGGGGACCGGAACTGTCCCCAGCCTGCCACATGGAGCAAGAGGAGCAGACCACACCTTGGAGCTGTACTGCCATGAATTATTCCTTCCTTTGAATTAAATCTTTGAAATTAAACTTTCGAAAGATGTTTTCGTGTCAGATTAAATCCAATCCCCGTATCCTATTTAATTAGATTTCTTTTTAAAAGATTGTGTATTTATCCCTCTTGATCTGACAACAAATTAAAAATAGTTATTTAATTGAAATTTAAAAAGTTATTTAAATCAACTTAAAAATAGTAATTTAAATCAACCCAAAATAGTTATTTAACTCAAATTAAAATAGTAATTCAAATCAAGTTAAAAATGGTAATCGAAGTCAAATCAAAACTAGTATTTAAATCAGTCACTCCAGATATACAAATTGAGCCCAGTCTGCCTTTCAGCCAATCAGGTCACAGTCTCGTGTGGCGTCACTTTAGAGTTTTGTTTTCAATTTTGCAACCGACCAACAGCTGTTTTACCCGATAGCGGTGTCCCTAACCCTAAACCCTAACCCTTAACCCTGAACCCCTAACCCTGTCCCTTACCCGATTGCGGTGCCCCTAACCCTAACTCTGTCTCTCTCCGTGCTCTTTACTGAAGTCTCGCCCTCTCTCTCTCTCAGCGCTGTTTACTGAAGTCTCACCCTCTCTCTCTCTCTCGCACCAAATTCAGCACTCCCTCAGTCACCAAACTCTCACTATAGCACTCAAATGCACCAAATTCAGCACTCAGACTTTACTGAAGTCTCGCCCTCTCTCTCTCCGCGCTCTTTCCTGAAGTCACGCCCTCTCTCTCTCCTCGCTCTTTCCTGAAGTCACGCCCTCTCTCTCTCCGTGCTCTTTACTGAAGTCTTGCCCTCTCTCTCTCCGCGCTCCTTACTGAAGTCTCACCCTCTCTCTCTCCGTGCTCTTTACTGAAGTCTCCCCCTCTCCCTCTCCGCCCTCTTTACTGAGGTCTCGCCCTCTCTCTCTCTCTGCGCTCTTAACTGAAGTCTCACCCTCTCTCTCTCCGCGCTCTTTACTGAAGTCTCCCCCTCTCCGCCCTCTTTACTGAGGTCTCGCCCTCTCTCTCTCTCTGCGCTCTTTACTGAAGTTTCACCCTCTCTCTCTCCGTGCTCTTTACTGAAGTCTCGCCCTCTCTCTCTCCTCGCTCTTTACTGAAGTCTCGCCCTCTCTCCGCGCTCTTTACTGAAGTCTCACCCTCTCTCTCTCCGTGCTCTTTACTGTTACTGAAGTCTCGCCCTCTCTCTCTCCTCGCTCTTTACTGAAGTCTCGCCCTCTCTCCGCGCTCTTTACTGAAGTCTCGCCCTCTCTCTGCGCTCTTTACTGAAGTCTCGCCCTCTCTCTCTCCGCGCTCTTTACTGAAGTCTCGCCCTCTCTCCGCGCTGTTTACTGAAGTCTCGCCCTCTCTCTCCGCGCTCTTTACTGAAGTCTCGCCCTCTCTCTCTCCGTGCTCTTTACTGAAGTCTCGCCCTCTCTCTCTCCGCGCTCTTTACTGATGTCTCGCCCTCTCTCTCTCCGCGCTCTTTACTGAAGTCTCGCCCTCTCTCTCTCCGCGCTCTTTACTGAAGTCTCGCCCTCTCTCTTGCCGCCCTCTTTACAGAAGTCTCGCCCCCTCTCTCTCTGCGCTCTTTACTGAACTCTCGCCCTCTCTCTCTCCGACAGGGTCACTGTCTGTGCGGAGTCTGCACGTCCTCCCCGTGTCTGCGTGGGTTTCCTCCGGGTGCTTCGGTTTCCTTCCACAGTCCAAAGATGTGCAGGTTAGGTGGATTGGCCATGCTAAATTGCCCTTAGTGTCCAACATTGTCCCTTAGTGTTGGTTGGATGTGTTGAGTTTGGGTAGGGTGCTCTTTCCAAGAGCCGGTGCAGACTCAATGGGCTGAATGGCCTCCTTCTGCACTGTAAATTCAATGATAATCTATGATTAATCTAGGACAAAGGTTCGGCACAACATCGTGGGCCGAATGGCCTGTTCTGTACTGTATTTTCTATGTTCTAATACACAATCTCCTGCTACTGTCCTTGATCGGACCTACCCTCGCTCTAGTCATTCTCATATTTCTCACATGTGTAAAAGGCCTTGGGGTTTTCCTTGATCCTACCCACCAAAGATTGTTCATGCCCTCTCTTAGCTCTCCTAATCCCTTTCTTCAGTTCCCTCCTGGCTATCTTGTATCCCTTCATCGCCCTGTCTGAACCTTGTTTCCTCAGCCTTACATACGTCTCCTTTTTCCTCTTAACAAGACATTCAACCTCTCTAGTCAACCATGGTTCCCTCACTCGACCATCTCTTCCCTGCCTGACAGGGACATACATATCAAGGACACGTAGTACCTGTTCCTTGAACAAGTTCCACATTTCACTTGTGTCCTTCCCTGACAGCCTATGTTCCCAACTTATGCACTTCAATTCTTGTCTGACAACATCGTATTTACCCTTCCCCCAATTGTAAACCTTGCCCTGTTGCACGCACCTATCCCTCTCCATTACTAAAGTGAAAGTCACAGAATTGTGGTCACCATCTCCAAAATGATCCCCCACTAACAAATCTATCACTTGCCCTGGTTCATTACCAAGTACTAAATCCAATATTGCCCCTCCTCTGGTCGGACAATCTACATACTGTGTTAGAAAAGCTTCCTGGACACACTGCACAAACACCACCCCATCCAAACTATTTGATCTAAAGAGTTTCCACTCAATATTTGGGAAGTTAAAGTCACCCATGACTACTACCCTGTGACTTCTGCACCTTTCCAAAATCTGTTTCCCAATCTGTTCCTCCACATCTCAGCTACTATTGGGGGGCCTATAGAAAACTCCCAACAAGGTAACTGCTCCTTTCCTATTTCTGACTTCAACCCATACTACCTCAATAGGCTGATACTCCTCGAACTGCCTTTCTGCAGCTGTTACACTATCTCTAATTAACAATGCCACGCCCCCACCTCTTTTACCACCCTCCCTAATCTTATTGAAACATCTATAACCAGGGACCTCCAACAACCATTTCTGCCCCTCTTCTGTCCAAGTTTCCGTGATGGCCACCACATTGTAGTCCCAAGTACCGATCCATGCCTTACGTTCACCCACCTTATTCCTGATGCTTCTTGCGTTGAAGTATACACACTTCAACCCATCTCCGTGCCTGCAAGTACTCTCCTTTGTCAGTGTTCCCTTCCCCACTGCCTCATTACACGCTTTGGCGTCCTGAATATCGGCTACCTTAGCTGCTGGACTACAAATCCGGTTCCCATTCCCCTGCCAAATTAGTTTAAACCCTCCCGAAGAGTACTAGAAAATCTCCTTCCCAGGATATTGGTGCCCCTCTGGTTCAGATGCAACCCGTCCTGCTTGTACAGGTCCCACCTTCCCCAGAATGTGCTCCAATTATCCAAATACCTGAAGCCCTCCCTCCTACACCATTCCTGCAGCCACGTGTTCAGCTGCACTCTCTCCCTATTCCTGGCCTCGCTATCACGTGGCACCGGCAACAAACCAGAGATGACAACTCTGTCTGTCCTGGCTTTCAACTTCCAGCCTAACTCCCTAAACTTGTTTATTACCTCCACACCCCTTTTCCTACCTATGTCGTTGGTACCAATGTGCACCAGGACTTCTGGCTGCTCCCCCTCCCCCTTAAGGATCCTGAAGACACGATCCGAGACATCCCTGGCCCTGGCACCCGGGAGGCAACATACCTTCCGGGAGTCTTGCTCGCGACCACAGAATCTCCTCTCTATTCCCCTAACCATTGAATCTCCTATTACTATTGCTTTTCTATTCTCCCCCCTTCCCTTCTGAGCCCCAGAGCCAGACTCAGTGCCAGAGACCTGGCCACTAGGGCCTTCCCCCGGTAGGTCATCCCCCCCAACAGCATCCAAAACGGTCTACTTGTTTTGAAGGGGAACGGCCACGAGGGATCCCTGCACTGTCTGCCTGTTTTCTTTCCCCTGACTGTAACCCAGCTACTCTTGTCCTGTACCTTGGGTGTTGTTACCTGTCTGTAACTCTTCTCTCTCACCCACTCTGCCTCCCGGATGATCCGAAGTTCATCCAGCTCCAGTTCCCTAACACGGTCTTTGAGGAGCTGGAGTTGGGTGCACTTCCCGCAGGTATAGTCAGTGGGGACACCGGTGGTATCCCTCACCACCCACATCCTACAGGAGGAGCATGCAACTGGCCTAGCCTCCATCCCCTCTTACCTTACAGAATATAGCTGCCCTGTGGACCAACTGGATCTCCGCCCTCCGACTCTGCTCCCAGTCAGCTGCACTCTCTGTAAACTCCTGGCTCTCTTCTCACTCTTTGCGGAAATGTAGGAAACAAAATGAAAGGAGCTCCTTACTCCCTCCTCACCTAACTCCCTTAGTCACCAAACTCTCACTATAGCACTCAAATGCACCAAATTCAGCACTCCCTCAGTCACCAAACTCTCACTATAGCACTCAAATGCACCAAATTCAGCACTCCCTCAGTCACCAAACTCTCACTATAGCACTCAAATGCACCAAATTCAGCACTCCCTCAGTCACCAAACTCTCACTATAGCACTCAAATGCACCAAATTCAGCACTCCCTCAGTCACCAAACTCTCACTATAGCACTCAAATGCACCAAATTCAGCACTCCCTCAGTCACCAAACTCTCACTTAGCACTCAAATGCACCAAATTCAGCACTCCCTCAGTCACCAAACTCTCACTATCGCACTCAAATGCACCAAATTCAGCACTCAGTGCAAACAAAGTCTGCACTGTAGGGGATCACTTTTATACTGTGAATCTAGTCTCTGAAAACTGACCTAATCCAATTAACTAATTAACCAGCTCCAGCTGCAAGTGCCTACAAGTAGAAGCTTTGTTTAAAGCTGATTGAAAATTCACCTTCTTCTAAACCAAACAGCAACTTTTAAGTTAATTAACTAAATAAAAGAAAGACTAAACTTTAGATAAAAATGAAGCCTTATACTCCCTCGGTCACCAAACTCTTACTACAGCACTCAAATGCACCAAATTCAGCACTCAGACTTTAGAACATAGAACGATACAGCGCAGTACAGGCCCTTCGGCCCAAGATGTTGCACCGAAACAAAAGCCATCTAACCTACACTATGCCATTATCATCCATATGTTTATCCAATAAACTTTTAAATGCCCTCAATGTTGGCGAGTTCACTACTGTAGCAGGTAGGCATTCCACGGCCTCACTACTCTGCGTAAAGAACCTACCTCTGACCTCTGTCCTATATCTATTACCCCTCAGTTTAAAGCTATGTCCCCTCGTGCCAGCCATTTCCATCCGCGGGGGAAGGCTCTCGCTGTCCACCCTATCTAACCCCCTGATCATTTTGTATGCCTCTATTAAGTCTCCTCTTAACCTTCTTCTCTCCAACGAAAACAACCTCAAGTCCATCAGCCTTTCCTCATAAGATTTTCCCTCCATACCAGGCAACATCTTGGTAAATCTCCTCTGCACCTGCTCCAAAGCCTCCACGTCCTTCCTATAATGCGGTGACCAGAACTGTACGCAATACTCCAAATGCGGCCGTACCAGAGTTCTGTACAGCTGCAACATGACCTCCTGACTCCGGAACTCAATCCCTCTACCAATAAAGGCCAACACTCCATAGGCCTTCTTCACAACCCTATCAACCTGGGTGGCAACTTTCAGGGATCTATGTACATGGACACCTAGATCCCTCTGCTCATCCACACTTCCAAGAACTTTACCATTAGCCAAATATTCCGCATTCCTGTTATTCCTTCCAAAGTGAATCACCTCACACTTCTCTACATTAAACTCCATTTTCCACCTCTCAGCCCAGCTCTGCAGCTTATCTATATCCCTCTGTAACCTGCTACATCCTTCCACACTATCGACAACACAACCGACTTTAGTATCGTCTGCAAATTTACTCACCCACCCTTCTGCGCCTTCCTCTAGGTCATTGATAAAAATGACAAACAGCAACGGCCCCAGAACAGATCCTTGTGGTACTCCACTTGTAACTGAACTGTGGTACTCCACTTGTAACTGAACCCCACTTTACTGAAGTCTCACTCTCTCTCTCTCCGTCCTCTTTACTGAAGTCTCGCTCTCTCTCTCTCCGCGCTCTTTACTGAAGACTCGCCCTCTCTCCGCGCTGTTTACTGAAGTCTCGCCCTCTCTCTCCGCGCTCTTTACTGAAGTCTCGCCCGCTCTCTCTCCGCGCTCTTTACTGAAGTCTCGCCCACTCTCTCTCCGTGCTCTTTACTGAAGCCTCGCCCTCTCTCTCTCCGCGCTCTTTACTGAAGTCTCGCCCTCTCTCTCCCCGCGCACTTTACTGAAGTCTCACCCTCTCTCTCTCCATGCTCTTTACTGAAGTCTTGCCCTCTCTTTCTCCGCGCTCTTTACTGAAGTCTCACCCTCTCTCTGCGCTCTTTACTGAAGTCTCGCCCTCTCTCTCTCCGTGCTCTTTACTGAAGTCTCGCCCTCTCTCTCTCCGCGCTCTTTACTGAAGTCTTACCGTCTCTCACTCCGCGCTCTTTATTGAAGTCTCGCCCTCTCTCTCTCCGCGGTCTCGCCCCCTCTCTCTCCGCGCTGTTCACTGAAGTCTCGCCCTCTCTCTCTCCGTGCTGTTTACTGAAGTCTCGCCCTCTCTCTCTCTCGGTGCTCTTTACTGAAGTCTCTCTCTCTCTCTCTCTCCCCGCTCTTTACTGAAGTCTCGCCCTCTCTCTCTCTCGGTGCTCTTTACTGAAGTCTCTCTCTCTCTCTCTCTCCCCGCTCTTTACTGAAGTCTCGCCCTCTCTCTCTCCGCGCTCTTTACTGAAGTCTCGCCCTCTCTTTCTCCGCGCTCTTTACTGAAGTCTCGCCCTCTCTCTCTCTGCGCTCTTTACTGAAGTCTCGCTCTCTCTCTCTCTCTGCGCTCTTTACTGAAGTCTCGCCCTCTCTCTCTCCGCTCTTTACTGAAGTCTCGCCCTCTCTCTCTCCGCGCTCTTTACTGAAGTCTCGCCCTCTCTTTCTCCGCGCTCTTTACTGAAGTCTCGCCCTCTCGCTCTCCGCGCTCTTTACTGAAGTCTCGCCCTCTCTCTCCCTCCGCGCTCTTTACTGAAGTCTCGCCCTCTCTCTCTCCGCGCTCTTTACTGAAGTCTCGCTCTCTCTCTCTCTCTCCGCGCTCTTTTCTGAAGTCTCGCTCTCTCTCTCCGCGCTCTTTACTGAAGTCTCGCCCTCTCTCTCCGTGCTCTTTACTGAAGTCTCGCCCTCTCTCTCTCCGCGCTCTTTACTGAAGTCTCGCCCTCTCTCTCTCGGTGCTCTTTACTGAAGTCTCGCCCTCTCTCTCTCTCCGCGCTCTTTACTGAAGTCTCGCCCTCTCGCTCTCCGCGCTCTTTACTGAAGTCTCGCCCGCTCTCTCTCCGCGCTCTTTACTGAAGTCTCGCCCTCTCTCTCTCGGTGCTCTTTACTGAAGTCTCGCTCTCTCTCTCCGCGCTCTTTACTGAAGTCTCACCCTCTCTCTCTCCGTGCTCTTTACTGAAGTCTCGCCCTCTCGCTCTCCGCGCTCTTTACTGAAGTCTCACCCTCTCTCTCTCCGTGCACTTTACTGTAGTCTCTCTCTCTCTCTCTCTCTCTGCGCTCGTTATTGAAGTCTCGCCCTCTCTCTCTCCGCGCTCTTTACTGAAGTCTCGCTCTCTCTCTCTCTCTCTCTCCGCGCTTTTTCTGAAGTCTCGCTCTCTCTCTCCGCGCTCTTTACTGAAGTCTCGCCCTCTCTCTCCGTGCTCTTTACTGAAGTCTCGCCCTCTCTTTCTCCGCGCTCTTTACTGAAGTCTCGCTCTCTCTCTCTCTCTCTCCGCGCTTTTTCTGAAGTCTCGCTCTCTCTCTCCGCGCTCTTTACTGAAGTCTCGCCCTCTCTCTCTCCGCGCTCTTTACTGAAGTCTCACCTTCTCTCTCTCCGCGCTCTTTATTGAAGTCTCGCCCGCTCTCTCTCCGTGCTCTATACTGAAGTCTCACCCTCTCTCTCTCCGCGCTCTTTACTGAAGTCTCGCCCTCTCTCTCTCTCTGTGCTCTTTATTGAAGTCTTGCCCTCTCTCTCTCTGCGCTCTTTACTGAAGTCTCGCCCTCTCTCTCTCTCCGCGCTCTTTACTGATGTCTCGCCCTCTCTCTCTCCGCGCTCTTTACTGAAGTCTCGCCCTCTCTCTCTCCGTGCTCTTTATTGAAGTCTCGCCCTCTCTCCGCGCTCTTTACTGAAGTCTCGCTCTCTCTCTCTCCGTGCTCTTTACCGAAGTCTCGCTCTCTCTCTCCGTGCTCTTTACTGAAGTCTCGACCTGTCTCTCTCTCCGTGCTCTTTAATGAAGTCTCCCTCTCTCTCTCTCTCTCCGTGCTCTTTACTGAAGTCTCGCTCTCTCTCTCACTGCTCTTTATTGAAGTCTCGCCTGAAAGAGATAGCTGAAGAAATTGTGAAGCATTGGTGTTGATCTTTCAGGAATCACTGGAGGCAGAAAGGATCCCAGTGGACTGTAACACTACTGTTTAAGAAGGGAGGCAGAAGACGGGAAATTATAGGCCAGTTAGCCTGACTTTGGTCATTGGTAAGATTTTAGAGTCTGTTATTAAAGATGAGATCGCGAAGCACTTGGAAGTGCATGGTAAAATAGGTCTGAGTCAGCACAGCTTTGTCAAAGGGAGGTTGTGTCTGACAAATCTGTTCGAGTTCTTTGTGTAGGTAACGAGGAAGTTAGATAAAGGAGAACCAGTGGACGTGATTTATTTAGATATCCAGAATGCCTTTGACAAGGTGCCGCATAGGAGACTGTTAAACAAGTTAAAAGCCCATTGTGTTCAGGGTACGATCCTGGCATGGATAGAGGATTGGCTGACTGGCAGAAGGCAGAGAGTGGGGATAAAGGGGTCTTTTTCAGGATGGCAGCCGGTGACTAGTGGTGTGCCTCAGGGGTCGGTGCTGGGACCACAACTTTTCACAATATACATCAATGATCTGGAAGAAGGTACTGAAGGCACTGTTGCTAAGTTTGCAGATGATACAAAGATCTGTAGAGGGACAGGTAGTATTGAGGAAGCAGGGGGGCTGCGGAAGGATTTGGACAGGCTGGGAGAGTGGGCAATGAAGTGGCAAATGGAATACAATGTGGAAAAGTGTGAGGTTATGCACTTTGGAAGGAGAAATTTAGGCAGAGACTATTTTCTAAATGGGAAAATGCTTCGGAAATCAGAAGCACAAAGGGACTTGGGGGTCCTGGTTCACTCTGAAGGTTAAAGTGCAGGTTCAGTCGGCAGTTAGGAAGGCAAATGCAATGTTAGCATTCATGTCGAGAGGGCTAGAATACAAGAGCAGGGATGTACTTCTGAGGCTGTATCAGGCTCTGGTCAGACCCCATTTGGAGTATTGTGAACAGTTTTGGGCCCCATATCTAAGGAAGGGTGTGCTGGCCTTGGAAAGGATCCAGAGGAGGTTTACAGGAATGATCCCTGGAATGAAGAGCTTGTTGTATGAGGAATGGTTGAAGGCTCTGGGTCTGTACTCGTTTGAGTTTAGAAGGATAAGAAGGGATCTTATTGAAAGTTACAGGATACTGCGAGGCCTGGATAGAGTGGACGTGGAGAGGATGTTTCCACTTGTAGGAAAAACTAGAACGCGAGGACACCATCTCAGACTAAAGGGACGATCCTTTAAAACAGAGATGAGAACATAGAAAATACAGCACAGAACAGGCCCTCCGGCCCATGATGTTGTGCCGAACTTTTGTCCTCGATTAAGAACAAATTAATCTACACCCCAGCATTCTACCGTAATCCATGTACCTATCCAATAGTCGCTTGAAACTCCCTAATGTTTCTGACTCAACTACTTCCACAGGCAGTGCATTCCATGCCCCCACTACTCTCAGGGTAAAGAATCTACCTCTGATATCCCTCCTATATCTTCCACCTTTCACCTTAAATTTATGTCCCCTTGTAATGGTTTGTTCCACCCGGGGAAAAAGTCTCTGACTGTCTACTCTATCTATTCCCCTGATCATCTTATAAACCTCTATCAAGTCGCCCCTCATCCTTCTCCGTTCTAATGAGAAAAGGCCTAGCACCCTCAACCTTTCCTCGTAAGACCTACTCTCCATTCCAGGCAACATCCTGGCAAATCTCCTTTGCACCTTTTCCAGAGCTTCCACATCCTTCCTAAAATGAGGCGCCCAGAACTGTACACAGTACTCCAAATGTGGCCGTACCAAGGTTTTGTACAGCTGAGGAGGACTTTTGTCAGCCAGAGGGTGGTGAATCTGTGGAACTCTTTGCCGCAGAAGGCTGTGGAGGCCAAATCACTGAGTGTCTTTAAGACAGAGATAGATAGGTTTTTGATTAATAAGGGGATCAGGAATTATGGGGAGAAGGCAGGAGAATGGGGATGAGAAAATATCAGCCATGATTGAATGGCGGAGCAGACTCGATGGGCCGAGTGGCCTAATTCTGCTCCTATGTCTTATGGTCTTATGATGGTTATGTGTCCTGTAATGGTGTGAGTGGGCTGTAATGATGGTGCAATTGAGCTGTAATGATGGTGTGGATGTCTTGTAATGGTAGCGCGAGTGAGCTGTAATTAAGAACATAAGAACTAGGAGCAGGAGTAGGCCACCTGGCCCCTCGATCCTGCTCCGCCATTCACTGAGATCATGGCTGATCTTTGTGGACTCAGCTCCACTCTCCGGCCCGTACACCATATCCCCGAATCCCTTTATTCTTTAGAAAGGCATCTATCTTTTTCTTAAAAACGTTTAAAGAAGGAGCCTCAACTGCTTCACTGGGCAAGGAATTCCAGAGATTCACAACCCTTTGGGTGAAGAAGTTCCCTCCTGAACTCAGTCCTATATCTACTTCCCTTATTTTGAGGTTATGCCCCCTAGTTCTGCTTTCACCCGCCAGTGGAAATAACCTGCCCGCATCTATCCTATCTATTCTCTTCATAATTTTATATGTTTCTATAAGATCTCCCCTCATCCTTTTAAATTCCAACGAGTACAGTCCCAGTCTACTCAACCTCTCCTCGTAATCCAACCCCTTCAGCTCTGGGATTAACCTAGTGAATCTCCTCTGCACACCCTCCAGCGCCAGTACATCCTTTCTCAAGTAAGGAGACCAAAACTGAACACAATACTCCAGGTGTGGCCTCACTAACACGGTATACAATTGCAGCGTAATCTCCCTAGTCTTAAACTCCATCCCTCTAGCAATGTATGACAAAATTCCATTTGCCTTCTTAATCACCTGTTGCACCTGTAAACCAACTTTTTGCGACTCATGCACTAGCACACCCAGGTCTCTCTGCACAGCAGCATGTTTTAATATTTTATCATTTAAATAATAATCCCTTTTGCTGTTATTCCTACCAAAATGGATAACCTCACATTTGTCAACATTGTATTCCATCTGCCAGACCCCAGCCCATTCACTTAGCCTATCCAAATCCCTCTGCAGACTTCCGGTATCCTCTGCACTTTTTGCTTTACCACTTATCTTAGTGTCGTCTGCAAACTTGGACACATTGCTCTTGGTCCCCAACTCCAAATCATCTATGTAAATTGTGAACAATTGTGGGCCCAACACTGATCCCTGAGGGACACCACTAGCTAATGATTGCCAACCAGAGAAACACCCATTAATCCCCACTATTTGCTTTCTATTAATTAACCAATCCTCTATCCATGCTACTATTTTCCCCTTAATGCCATGCAGCTTTCTCTTATGCATCAACCTTTTGTGTGGCACCTTGTCAAAGGCTTTCTGGAAATCCAGATATACCACATCCATTGGCTCCCCGTTATCTACCGCACTGGTAAAGTCCTCAAAAAATTCCACTAAATTAGTTAGGCACGACCTGCCCTTTATGAACCCATGCTGCGTCTGTCCAATGGGACAATTTCCATCCAGATGCCTCGCTATTTCTTCCTTGATGATAGATTCCAGCATCTTCCCTACTACCGAAGTTAAGCTCACTGGACTACAATTACCCGCTTTCTGTCTACCTCCTTTTTTAAACAGTGGTGTCACGTTTGCTAATTTCCAATCCGCCGGGACCACCCCAGAGTCTAGTGAATTTTGGTAAATTATCACTAGTGCATTTGCAATTTCCCTAGCCATCTCTTTTAGCACTCTGGGATGCATTCCATCAGGTCCAGGAGACTTGTCTACCTTTAGCCCCATTAGCTTGCCCATCACTACCTCCTTAGTGATAACAATCCTCTCAAGGTCCTCACCTGTCATAGTCTCATTTCCATCAGTCACTGGCATGTTATTTGTGTCTTCCACTGTGAAGACCGACCCAAAACACCTGTTCAGTTCCTCAGCCATTTCCTCATCTCCCATTATTAAATCTCCCTTCTCATCCTCTAAAGGACCAATATTTACCTTAGCCACTCTTTTTTGTTTTATATATTTATAGAAACTTTTACTGTCTCTTTTTATATTCTGAGCAAGTTTACTCTCATAATCTATCTTACTCTTCTTTATAGCTTTTTTAGTAGCTTTCTGTTGCCCCCTAAAGATTTCCCAGTCCTCTAGTCTCCCACTGATCTTTGCTACTTTGTATGCTTTTTCCTTCAATTTGATACTCTCCCTTATTTCCTTAGATATCCATGGTCGATTTTCCCTCCTTCTACTGTCCTTCCTTTTTGTTGGTATAAACCTTTGCTGAGCACTGTGAAAAATCGCTTGGAAGGTTCTCCATTGTTCCTCAACTGTTTCACTATAAAGTCTTTGCTCCCAGTCTACCGTAGCTAGTTCTTCTCTCATCCCATTGTAATCTCCTTTGTTTAAGCACAAAACACTAGTGCTTGATTTTACCTTCTCACCCTCCATCTGTATTTTAAATTCCACCATATTGTGATCGCTCCTTCCGAGAGGATCCCTAACTATGAGATCCTGAATCAATCCTGTCTCATTACACAGGACCAGATCTAGGACCGCTTGTTCCCTCGTAGGTTCCATTACATACCGTTCTAGGAAACTATCGCGGATACATTCTATAAACTCCTCCTCAAGGCTGCCTTGACCGACCTGGTTAAACCAATCGACATGTAGATTAAAATCCCCCATGATAACTGCTGTACCATTTCTACATGCATCAGTTATTTCTTTGTTTATTGCCTGTCCCACCATAATGTTACTATTTGGTGGCCTATAGACTACTCCTATCAGTGACTTTTTCGCCTTACTATTCCTGATTTCCACCCAAATGGATTCAACCTTATCCTCCATAGCACTGATGTCGTCCCTTACTATTGCCCGGATGTCATCCTTAAATAACAGAGCTACACCACCTCCCTTACCATCCATTCTGTCCTTCCGAATAGTTTGATACCCTCGGATATTTAACTCCCAGTCGTGACCATCCTTTAACCATGTTTCAGTAATGGCCACTAAATCATAGTCTTTCACGATGATTTGCGCCATCAACTCATTTACCTTATTCCGAATACTACGAGCATTCAGGTGAAGCACACTTATGTTGGCTTTTTTACCTCTGTTTTGAATCTTAACACCTCGATCAGTAACCTCTCCTAAGTTATATTTCCTCTTAACCTTTCTCCTAATTTTCCTTGTCGTCGAACCCATATCTTACTGTAACAACCTGCCGCGTCGCTTACCATTAATGTTTTTACTTCCCGTTTTATTCCTTTTCGTATTCCTGGTCCTATTCACAGAGCTCCCCTCAGTCACTGTACCTTGTACTGTCGCCCTTTTTGATTTTTGACTATGGCTTCTCTACCTTAACTTTTCCCCTTACTGCCTTTTGTTTCTGTCTCTGTTTTACTACCTTCCAACTTCCTGCATTGGTTCCCATCCCCCTGCCACATTAGTTTAAACTCTCCCCAACAGCTCCCCCCCAGGACATCGGTTCCAGTCCTGCCCAGGTGCAGACCGTCCGGTTTGTACTGGTCCCACCTCCCCCAGATTCCAATGCCCCAGGAATTTGAATCCCTCCCTCTTGCACCATCTCTCGAGCCACGCACTATCTATCCTGACATTCCTACTCTGACTAGCTCGTGGCACTGGTAGCAATCCTGAGATTACTACCTTTGAGGTCCTACTTTTTAGTTTAACCCCTAACTCCCTGAATTCAGCTTGTAGGACCTCGTCCCGTTTTTTACCTATATCGTTGGTGCCTATGTGCACCATGACAGCTGGCTGTTCACCCTCCCCCCCGCAGAATGTCCTGCAGCCGCTCCGAGACATCCTTGACCCTTGCACCAGGGAGGCAACATACCATCCTGGAGTCTCGATTGTGTCCGCAGAACCGCCTGTCTATTCCCCTTGCAATTCCCCTATCACTATAGCCCTACCATTCTTCTTCCTGCCCAGCTGCGTAGCAGAGCCAGCCATGGTGCCATGAACCTGGCTGCTGCTGCCTTCCCCTGGTGAGCCATCTCCCTCAACAGTATCCAAAGCGGTATATCTGTTTTGCAGGGAGATGACCGCAGGGGACACCTGCACTGCCTTCCTACTCTTGCTCTGTCTTTTGGTCACCCATTTACTATCTCCCTCAGTACCTTTCACCTGCGGTGTGACCAACTCGCTAAACGTGCTATCCACAACGTCCTCAGCATCGCGGACGCTCCAAAGTGAGTCCGTCCGCAGCTCCAGAGCCATCAAGCGGTCTAACAGGAGCTGCAACTGGACACACTTCTTGCACGTGAAGGAGCCAGGGACAGTGGACGTGTCCCTGAGCTCCCACATCGCACACGAGCAGCATGACACGGGTATGAGATCTCCTGCCATGTCTTAAACTTTTGGTAAACGTTTACAACTGCAATTCAAAAAATGAAAGAAAAAATAAATAAACTAGACAATGAAAAGAAAAACTACTTATCAGTCACTTACCAGGGATAAAAAGCACCTCCTCCCCCCAAGCTTCGAATTCCCACCTAGCTTCAAATTCCCAAACTCACTCTGGCTGTTTCTCACTCTGGCTGTGTCTTCTCTGGCTCACTGGGAGAACTCCCAGAGAATTGTGGCATGAATGTGCTGTAATGGTGGTGAGTGTGTCCTGTATTGGTGGCATGAGTGAGCTGGAATGGTGGTGCAAATGCCTTGTCATGCTGTGGTTACATGTTCACACAGGACGTGTGTCACACTCACAGGACGTGTGTCACACTCACAGGACGTGTGTCACACTCACAGGACGGGACTTTCCGCTCTGGCCGCCATTGGCTGGCAGTGGGATTTTCTGGTCCCACCGTTGGTAACGGGGTTCCCCGTTGAATGAACCCCTCGCTGCCGGGAAACCCGGGGTGGGGGTGCGCTGTCAGCGGGACGGGAGCGGAAGATCCCGGCCACGGTGTGGAACGCTGTGCGTTGGGTTTACTCCTACACCGGGACGAGCGGCGAGCTGGTGTCAGTGGCATGTGGAGCCCCCTCCTCCCCATGTGGAGCCCCCTCCTCCCCATGTGGAGCCCCCTCCTCCCCATGTGGAGCCCCCTCCCCATGTGGAGCCCCCTCCTCCCCATGTGGAGCCCCCTCCTCCCCATGTGGAGCCCCCTCCCCATGTGGAGCCCCCTCCTCCCCATGTGTATATAGAGTGGGCATGTGGAGCCCCCTCCTCCCCATAAACAAAGAACAAAGAACAAAGAAATGTACAGCACAGGAACAGGCCCTTCGGCCCTCCAAGCCCGTGCCGACCATACTGCCCGACTAAACTACAATCTTCTACACTTCCTGGGTCCGTATCCTTCTATTCCCATCCTATTCATATATTTGTCAAGATGCCCCTTAAATGTCCCTATCGTCCCTGCCTCCACTACCTCCTCCGGTAGTGAGTTCCAGGCACCCACTACCCTCTGCGTAAAAAACTTGCCTCGTACATCT